>NC_091182.1:44349455-44411955 GCF_040958095.1 Procambarus clarkii
TACTTTTAATGAGAGCTGTTCCCGAGATATAATACAATGATGAAATCTATTCCTGATATTGAATACCATGATAGTCAATCACAAGGTCTGGTATATAGTCTGGTCAAGGTCTGGTCAATCTCTTTCTGCGATTGACTAAAATGATGGAGGCTAATCCTAAGCTTAACAACCCCGATGGAGTTTGTTCCTTAGATTGACGATGATGCTGGAGGCTGTTACTAAGATCGACTACCATGATGAAAGTTCCACCCAAGATTGATTACCATGATGAAAGGTATACCTAAGATTGTCTACCATGATGGAAAACAATACCTAAGATTGACTACCATGACGAAAGCTATACCTTAGACTGACTACCATGACGAAAGCAATACCTAAGATTGACCACCATGATGAAAGCAATACCTAAGATTGACTACCATGATGAAAGCTGTACCTAAGATTGACTACCATGATGTAAGCTGTACCTAAGAATGACTACCATGATGAAAGCTGTACCTAAGAATGACTACCATGATGAAAGCTGTACCTAAGAATGACTACCATGATGTAAGCTGTACCTAAGAATGACTACCATGATGAGAGCTATACCTAAGAATGACTACCATGATGAAAGCTGTACCTAAGATTGACTACCATGATGAACGCTGTACCTAAGAATGACTACCATGATGAAAGCTATACCTAAGATTGACTACCATGATGAAAGCTGTACCTAAGCATGACTACCATGATGAAAGCTGTACCTAAGAATGATTACCATGATGAAAGCAATACCTAAGAATGACTACCATGATGAAAGCTATACCTAAGATTGACTACCATGATGTAAGCTGTACCTAAGAACGACTACCATGATGAAAGCTGTACCTAAGAATGACTACCATGATGTAAGCTGTACCTAAGAATGACTACCATGATGAGAGCTATACCTAAGAATGACTACCATGATGAAAGCTGTACCTAAGAATGACTACCATGATGAAAGCTATACCTAAGATTGACTACCATGATGTAAGCTGTACCTAAGAATGACTACCATGATGAAATCTGTACCTAAGAATGACTACCATGATGAAAGCTATACCTAAGATTGACTACCATGATGAAAGTTATACCTAACATTGACTACCATGATGAAAGCAGCACCTAAGATTGAATATCATGATGAAAGTTGTACCTAAGGTTGACTACCATGATGAAAGCAGCACCTAAGATTGAATATCATGATGAAAGTTGTACCTAAGGTTGACTACAATGAAGAAAGCTGTACCTAAGATTGACTACCATGATGTAAGCTGTACCTAAGAATGACTACCATGATGAAAGCTATACCTAAGATTGACTACCATGATGTAAGCTGTACCTAAGAATGACTACCATGATGAAAGCTGTACCTAAAATTGACTACCATGATGTAAGCTGTACCTAAGAATGACTACCATGATGAAAGCTGTACCTAAGAATGACTACCATGATGTAAGCTGTACCTAAAATTGACTACCATGATGTAAGCTGTACCTAAGAATGACTACCATGATGAAAGCTGTACCTAAGAATGACTACCATGATGAAAGCTGTACCTAAGAATGACTACCATGATGAAAGCTGTACCTAAGAATGACTACCATGATGAAAGCTGTACCTAAGAATGACTACCATGAGAAAATCAAGTGGAGAGATGAGATGACAAACCAGGTATTAAGGAACTCCCAGCCCCGCATCTTACCCCGGTACCACAACTTGGTGTCAGTTATACTCCCTGGGATTCCACTCAATTATGTAGCTACAGTGGAGATTGACTACACGGTGATGAAAGAAATGTTGCATATCCTGATGTCTGGGTTTGTTTTCTTGACTCATATTGACGCATCACCGACAGAAATGTGATGAACATGGGGAGCCGGTCGGCTGAGCAGACAGCACGCTGGACTTGTGATCCTGTGGTCCTAGGTTCGATCCCAGGCGCCGGCGAGAAACAAGCAGAGTTTCACCCTATGCCCCCGTTACCTAGCAGTAAAATAGGTACCTGGGTGTTAGTCAGTAATCACGGGCTGCTTCCTGGGGGTGGAGGCCTGGTCGAGGACCGGGCCGCGGGGACACTAAAGCCCCGAAATCATCTCAAGATAACAGATAAGTAACACATTCCTGGACTCGTTATTCGACTATTTCTTGGACTTTCTTGGATTGTTTGTCTAGACGTTATAAGACTTAAGATTTTTAACATTGATGTTACTGGCATTCATTATGCAATTATGTTAAAAACCTTAACAATAGCAGTTAGCAAGGAACAATCAGTATGTCCATTTACTATATACGCAGAAGCGAGTCAATAGATGCGATTAAATAATCCTCGTCATAATGACAGATTTTTCAAAATGGAAAAGTTTAATGTGTAGCGCTCTGCGATGGATGGATTGCTAGGTGTTACCTCGGTGGTAACTTAGGACAAGGTTAAGGGGAAAGTATACATGGATAGTAACTTAGGACAAGGTTATGGGGAAGTATACATGGCTGGTAACTTCAGGACTAGGTTATGGGGAACGTATACATGGCTGGTAACTTCTTGACAAGATTATGGGGAAAGTATACATGGCTGGTAACTTCAGGACAAGATTATGGGGAAAGTATACATGGCTGGTAACTTCAGGACAAGATTATGGGGAAGTATACATGGCTGGTACCTTAATGACAAGGATATGGGGAAAGCATACATGGCTAGTAAGTTCAGGACAAAGTTATGGGGAAAGTATTCATTTGTTCATATTTACCCATAGGTTATGGGGAAGTATACATGGTTGGTAACTTAGGACAAGGTTATGGGGAAGTATACATGGCTTGTAACTTAGGACAAGGTTATGAGGAAGTATACATGGCTGGTAACTTCAGGACAAGATTATGGGGAAAGTATACATGGCTGGTAACTTCAGGACAAGATTATGGGAAAAGTATACATGGCTGGTACCTTAAGGACAAGGTTATGGGGAAAGTATACATTGTTAGTAACTTAGGAACAAGGTTATGGGGAAAGTATTCATTTGTTCATATTTACCACAATGTCACTGGTGTATGGTGGGCCAGAAAAAATGTGATCTTATAAATCTGTATAAATAAATTCAAAATCGCTAATCTCCGAAAGTTCTTCACTGATTGCTATGAAATTTTGACACAACGTTCCTTTCGAATACGTGCGTGTTTTGATACACCTGCTATTTAGATGCAACACTTGTGACAGGTAAAAACATGCACGTTTTGAAAAACAGCGCCATCTGTTGCATGTAAGAGCAACATACGATATACAAGATATGTTACGATTCAATTTCAATGTTTCCGATTGCATTGATATATTGAATTTTCACAGATTTTCATTTATTATCATTTATTTTTATTTATATTTAATTATTTTGTGTGACACTGTATTGGAATTGAGCTGTGTTATTTACCATACCGTTCATTTCATGGGTATAGCTTATTTGTTTCTTTTTTATTTTTTTTCATCCTGTTTTTGTAACTGTTGTTATTATTTTTAAGTGCAATTGATGGTGAAATTGAGATGTGTCGATTGATCGGCATTTGAATTGAAATATTTCGTTAGTATTTTTTGTTTTTGTTTTGAAAACAAGAAAATGGGCAACATGTTTATTTCACTGTTGCAAATGTGCAACAAACAGCTATGAGTTCACCGGCTACGACGTTAACTGCTTTCTTCACATTATGTCAAAATGACGCGTTTGTGAAAACACTGCTGTATTCGGAAGTGCCTACGTATTTAAATGGAATGCTAGTAGAAAATCATTTGAACGACGTAAGTGAGGAGAGCGAGTCGACGGACAACCTGGCATATTCAAACAAACTATGATAAGCAGACTGTACTCCATGTATTCCAATCAAGATGAATGCTTCTTTCTTCACAAGCTGTTGGTAAATGTGCCCGGTCCAACGTCTTTCCAGGGTAAAGATAAATTGAGATTTGTCAGCGGCGTAACACATGCCACTTTCCGTAGTGCATGTCAAGCTCTGAATTTATTGGAGAACGACCGACACTGGGATGTATGCATTAATGACGCGTCCAACACGTCACATACAAATCAAATTCGTGCATTGTTTGCAATTATATTGACCACATGCTCTCGTTCATCTCCAATAGAGTATGGGAGAAACACAAATCGCACATGGCTGAAGATATTGTCCGTCGAATACGCAAGGAAAATTCATATATAATTATAAATTTTACAGCAGGTATCTATAACGAAGCGTTGACAATGATTGAAGATTTGTGCTTACAAATCGCAAACAAAGTTCTCATTGAATTGGGAATACCATCACCAAATCGATCTGCTGCTGCTCCGTTCAATGTAAAATTGTGTTGTGAACAAAGTTACAACACGGGTGATCTGTTATCGTATGTAATATCAAATATTCTTAAGCTAATGCTTGAGCGAAAGGCATTTACGATCCAATAATTTAAACTCTCAATAATGGGTTTGGAGAAATCTTCTTAGATGAGCCAGGAGAGAACTGTAAAATCTTTCTAATTAGATTGATTTTGGCAGCATTTCGATCCAAAAATGGCATAACCTTAGTTCTTGCATCGTCCAGAATAGCTGCAACATTGCTACCAGGTGGAAGAACTGCTACTTCGGCTTTGAAATTACCACTGAACATGCAAATCATTGAAACTGCCACGCGCAACATTTATAAAGCATCCGGCATCAGTAAATTATTGCAGAAACGTAAACTTATTGTTTGGGATAAATGCACAATGGCTGTTAAAGTTGGGAGTCTGTACTATGGGGGGATCTAGTATAACATGGATGTAGGGGCAGTAGTTAGCATTAAGAGTTATTAAATATAGGAGATCTAAAAGGCCCGGCCCCCAAGTGAAATATCCACAGTGAATATTAATTGGCTACACAATGTCAGTCTAGAGGTTGATCATAGATCTCCTACACAGGAAGAATGGATACTCCTTTACTAACTTACTTATTTATTAACCCCTTAACAACCCCCCATATACATTCACACCAATAACAATAATAATAATTACTTTACCACACTATCTTACGTTAAAAGCCTTGGTCCACATAAGCAGGATACAAGGTTTACACTGAGAACAAGCTAGGGTAAAGTACTACTAGTGAAGCACTTGAAGCTTGTGCAGCTTAGGGGGTAGTGAGCCCACGTGGTACCTTAACACTACACAACACTAATGGGTACCAAAAACACTGGCAAGTACTACCCCTAGGTCTCCAGCTTGCTTACAAACAGCTTACAAACCCAGAGTAGGCACACTTAAAAAACACAGGGCTTAACTTAAGTAAAAGTAACCAAAATTTACCGGTTTACTGGGGCATATCTAGGCAAGACACTGTAATATAAGTAAACAGCTCTATACAACTGCTACTCCCAAAGTATATAATATAGCTTCAATCAAAGATTTTCGGAATCATTATCATGCACACATCAATTGTACACCCTATGAACTAGCTGTCACTAGGCTCCAATCACTTTTGTCACTAGACAAAAGACCAGTTGTATTTGTTGACGAAACCCAAGTGAGTTTGACCCCAGACAAGACGTAGACACCCTAAGCAACGTAAGTTACAAACAGTGAATTGTACAGTTTTTAGTGATGGTCTTCAAGTGTCGGGTCTTGTCCATGGTCTTCGTAGATACAGGTGCCAAAATAAATATTGTCAAGACTTCAGCTCTTAGAGATATTGCAAGTAAGCACTCTGTTACAGTGAGTGAGTCACCAATGACTTTACTGAGTGGTGTTTCTGGGAATAAAGTAACAGTCAAAGGGAAAATAAACCATCCACTCAAGTTAAAGGACATCATGCTTTCTATAACATGCCTAGTTGTGGACAGTATCAGCTTTCCTAGTGACATATTACTAGGGTTGTACACCATGATTGATGAAAATATTGTATTGTTTCCCCATCGTTGGAACATTAGTATTAAGGACAATGTCATTCCATTGTGTAGTATGTATAGAAGGGATCATGAGTTCAACCCTCAGGAAGATTATGTTTATTTTGTTGACAGCCGACTTGCCAGCGTTGGCTTGTCAGGCCCATGTCACAGTAACATACCCGAAAAGACAGGCATTCAATTGAAGCATCGTAGTTGTGTAGTTGCTCAGGAAGTGAGTATGGAGACTTTCTGGACGGGACGCCCTAACGGATTGTCATTGTCTTGCTCGCCTAGCGGCTTCCATCTCTGAGGTCAGTGGTTCTACGGCTGCTGAAACTGTGCTGCACTCTCACTCGCTCACAAGAGTTAAAGTTAAGATTGAGGGAGTGCATGAGTTATTGGATATCATTGTAAACAGTGAATCATGTAAGTATGTTGAACCTTCCTCTTCCTCTCATGTAGTGCAGGATGGTACAGTTACATTGTACGTTGCAAACCCTAGCAGTGCCAACATCCATCTCCAGTCTGGCACACACATTGTAGAGTTTGCCCATTACTGGTTAATGGTGCGAGTGGTGAATGATGTCTCCGTGGAGCATGTTGTGTGTGCACTCACATCAGGAGAATGTGGATCTCAGCCAGAGGTGCAAGTGCAACACCTCATTCCTTCTGATTTTCCCTGACTCCATGGTTCATCTTATAGGAAATTATGAACAAGAATAGCGCAGCTTTAACTTTATTTTACCTCTAACTTTACTTTAACAGTAACTTTACTTTAACAGTAACTTTTCTTTAACAGTAACTTTACTTTAACAGTAACTTTACTTTAACAGTAACTTTACTTTAACAGTAACTTTACTTTAACAGTAACTTTACTTTAACAGTAACTTTACTTTAACAGCAACTTTACTTTAACAGTAACTTTACTTTAACAGTAACTTTACCAGGTGACACGTTTGATCTTACATCTCTTATTATTCATAAAATTCCCCCTGTTCCAGGAACTAGACCAATTTACGTACCAGCTTATCGTTTACTACATTCTCAGAGAGCAGAAACTGATAGACTTATAGAGGAAATGCTACAGGATGATGTAATATAGCAAAGTAATTCACCAAGGAACACTCCATTGATTATCGTTCTAAAACAAGATGGGACGTAGAGACCAGAAACGACTATCAGAAGCTGAACAGAGTAACTATACCTGACTGTTTCCCACTTCGTCCTAAATGATTTGTTGCAAAACATAGGTCGAAACAAGGTATTCTCAACTTTAGATTTGTTGCAAGGATTCTGGCAAAACCCATTTGATGAGGAACATAAACAGGTGAAAGCCTTTCGTATTCCTAATGGTCATTTTCATTTAAAGAGATTGCCATTTGGTTTGCAGAGCAACCAAATAACCTTTTCCAGGCTCGTGACGAATCTATTTCATAGATTTCATAATTCATAGATTGATAGGTAGTACTCTTAGAGTGTACCTCGATGATCTCATAATAATGATGCAAGATGTTCAGATTCACTTCCAGAACCTTGAGAAAGTACTTGCAAAAGTAGCAACAGCAAATTAAAAAAAAACTCTCGAAGTGCTAATTTTTAAAGAAGATTAACTTCTTAGGTCATGCAGTTAATCTTCAGGAAATACCTTGAACGAATACAAAATTATTGCTGCCCATGATTTTCCATAGCCATGTAATGCAAAAGCTGTAAGACCTTTCACAGATCTTGTTGGATTTTATCGTTCATTTATTACTGGGGTTTCTCTGTCATAGCAGCCCAACTTTACAGGTTGCAAAGAAAAGATGAACATTTTGTTTGGGAAGAAGCTCAAGAACAGTCATTCAATAAACTCAAAGCAGCACTGAATACTGCACCTGTCCTTAGGTACCCAGATTTTTCTAAATCTTTCATTTTAGTCATAGATGCTAGTGATGTTAGCTTGGGTGCTGCATTACTTCAAACCGAAGGACACAGAGATCATGCAATAGCTTATGCTAGCCGTACAATATCTAAAGAAGAGAAAAATTATAGGGTAACTGAGCGTGAAGCTTTAGCGGTTGTGTGGACTCTGAAATATTTCAGGAATACAATTTATAATTATCCTGTCCATGTTCTTACAGATCATCAACCATTGATTCCTTATTTTCAAGAATAAGAATCACGTGGGAAAATTGGCTAAATATTTGCTCACAATTCAAGAGTTCAACCCAACATTTGGTTATATCCCAGGAAAACAAAATGTTGTAGCTGATGCTTTTTCTTGATATATAGCTGCAATTCATGTAAATTACCCAGCATTAGACGCTACAGAAGTTGAGACAGAACAGAGAAAAAAACCCACCATGGGCACTATGGTGGGGTATTTGACAATATGGGCACATGTCATTATGTTTCTGACTAAGCAAGATTCTCATCTAATTCACTAACCCCCAGTACCATTGAAAGAGTTAGTGTTAACAGACAATTTACTGTGTAGAATAGTGAAGCTAGAGACCCCCCAAGGAAGTCCTGTCAGTTAGTCTGACAGTTTGACATCTGTCATCAACTAATATCTGTTGTTAGTCTGACATCACTATTAGTACAAAATGTGTTAAAGATTATCAATGATGCTCCTGCTAGCCATGCTCAAATGGCTAAAAAGATTGTTTATTATGTTGATAGATGTTTGATCTGTTTACAGCATTAAAGGCAAGTCATGGGACCAAACCCTATTCATGTGTATCGAGCGACTAAAGCACCATGGGAACGAGTATCAATGGATTTGTTGACAAATTTTGCAGAAACAGAAAAGGGGAACAAACACTTGCTCGTAATGGTTGATAAGTTTTCCCGTTATTGTAAATTAGTTCCCATCCAGAACAAAACAGCAGAAACTATAGTCAGTGCAATCCATGATCAAATAATTTGCAGATACAGTATACCTAAAATTATCCTTTTAGACAATGGGCCTGAGTTCAGTAATATTATATTAAATAGTTTGTGTGATTTATTAATTAAACATTCAAAAAATATTGTATTATGCCATATCATACAGCAAGTAAGGGTTAGCAGAGCGTACTAACAGGAAAGTGTTAGATGTTTAGAGAGTCACTTTGAATTTTCAAAACAGTAATTTGGATCAGTTCGTTCCCATAGTACAGTGTGGCATAATTTTTCAATTAATGCCTCAACAGGAGAAACCTCTCATGCTATTCTTTATGGCACAGATAAGATCCTTCCTAATGTATTGATTAGTGCACTCGGAGTTCCTTTGTATAACTCAGATGATTATGATCAAGTAAAGCGTAGACATATGCAACTAGTTTTCAAGAAAATTCGAGAACACTAGTCTAATGCAACAACAAAGTTTTCTCGAGCAAGAAATTCACAAGCTAAGTCCTGTAAGATAACTGTGGCATCTGTAATAATGGAACTTGACCAATACAGGTCTGGCCCTGTGTTCAAGATAACTAAGAAATTTTTTGGCCCATATAAGGTAATAGAGCTAATCAAGAGTAATAAATACAAACTTAAGAATCTGTTAAGAAGAGCGTATATAAATGAACACCTAGACCACATGAAGTAGGCTAAAATGACTGTTGATGAGGCTGATGTAGAAGATGATAATGAAGTTACCCAGACAGATTCTTCTATTGTGACACCATCTACAGTGGTTGACAGACCAGTTGACATAAAGCTACCTCATGCCAGCAACTATAATCTTAGATCTAAAGCTTTAGTCTCTACTGTGCACACACCCCAAGTCCACTGTCTAGATGCTAACGAGATTAACTACCCAGTTGAGAGTCTGACACGCAGTTTCATGTGTTCCTGACCTTCAGTCAGAGACAGAGTTGTATAGTGCTCTTGAACTAGGTGTTAACATTAGCAGAATGTGTAATTAAGTGCAGTCATCGTTCCGGTTTAGTTTCGCCAAACCAGAAAACTATAGTCTCCTGGACGAAGGCGTTCTCTTGTTTATTGCCTTACTTCCCAGTACTTCGACCTCGTGTCCTATTAATGTCATGAAAAGCATTTACTTTTGCAATGTATTTATTTTTTCAACTTTGTTTTGTTTCTTAATCATATGCCAGTGTGAAGTCTACTGTGCCATTTGTATTGTTACAGTTCATGTCTTCAGGAGTTTTCTTAGTGTTCTAGCAACCATATTAAGGCTTGGGATTCCTGACAAGGAATAGCTCCTGTCACCCCAGAGTTGACTGACTGACTGCTTTCACCAAGATGTTAGCCTTCTCGGTCCAGTCCTTGTAAATATTTTGTAGTGTACATATTTGTTTTCTTTCTTGAAATATTAATTCATTGTAGTTATTAGGTCATGCTCGTGATCCATTTAGTTTAAGATGAGTGTCTTGTATTATGTCCATACACATATCATTGACACAAGATGTGGATAATTTTTTGGACACAATACTTTCTGAGTATGTATTGTTTATACCTGATGATTAGACATGCATATTTTCTTCATGCTCTTGTTCTAATTAAGCATTGTTACCATCACCTTTTGTCACAAGGTGTTTCACTGAGTAAGACTATGTTATAAGTTTTATGTGAACATGCCAAACTGTGTCAGTATAAACGCACACCTATCCTGTCATTTACTGTGTTATTTGGTCTTTTACATTGTAAGATATTAAGCAAGCCACCGAGGTCCTTCAGAATCTATGTATTAGATAGCCAGAGATTTGTCGACAAGGGACGTCCACTTGGTAGTGTGTCCGAGAGGTGTCAGTTTTCAAATTTTAGGTTGGAGTATAACCAATCACAGAGGCGGTAGGCCTCTGACGTCACACACCATAGAGCTGGTGGGTGCCTGCTCAAGTGGACGGCACCAGTACTTAGCCAGGACTAGAGTACGTAGAACCTCGGTTATGCTGGACCTATATTATTATCTCCTCTCAATAAAGTCCTGTGAAGCTATCTAGTGTGATCTCTTAAGTCCCAAGTAAGAGCCATCTCCAATACTCCAACAAACAAACAATAAAGTTGAATATATCTTTTATTTAAACACTTACTGTCAAACCTTGTAATGTAATGCTGCCGAACTTTGTATTGTAACATTTACTGCATCACCTTGTATTCTAACACCTGCCACACCTTGTGTTGGTACGCTTACTGCCACACCTTGTGTTGTAACACTGCCACACCTTGTACTGTTACCCATACTGACACACCTTGTGTTTTAAAACTTACAGCCACATCTTGTGTTGTAACACTTACTGAAACACCTTGTATTGTAACACTGCCACATCATGTATTGTAACAGTTACTACCACACCTTGCATTGAAACACTGCCACCCATTGTAATGTAACCCTACCACATCTTGTATTGTAACAGTTACAGCAACACCTTTCATTGTAACACTGACGGCCATACCTTGTTTTGTAAACCTTACTGACACACCTTTTATTGTAATATTTACTCTTTTACCTTGTATTTTAATAAATTACTTCCACACGTTATATTGTTACACTTACTGCTACACCTTGTATTATAACACATACTGCCACAGCTTGTATTGTAACATTGCCACACTTTAAAGCACTGCCACACCTTGTATTGTATCACTTATTGTCCACTTTGTATAATAACACTTACTGCCACACCTTGTATTGTAACACTAACTGCTACACCTTGTATTGCAACACTTACTGCAACACCGTGTATTGTAATACTGCAACACCATGTATTGAAATACTTCCACACCTTGTATTGAAGTACGGCCACACCTTATATTGTAAAACTTAATGCAACAGGTGGTATTCTAACACAGCCATACTGTGAATTGAAATATTTACTGCTACAACGTGTATTGTAACACTTACTGCCATGCTTATAATTTATCGTTCATTATTTTAACAGAAACTTGGCTAAGTAAAGACTATATCCAACTCTACTACTTAGCTGGATATAAAGCCATTCACAACTGTAGGCCTAATAAAAAAAGGTGGCGGCTCAGCTATATTACCGTGATACATTTATCTGCAACAGTGTAATTTGTGATAGAGATGACTACTGTGAATATACTTTTGCTCAGTTTACAATTAAATCCCTTAAATCCTCCTTGACTATTGGAACCATCAATACATTTCCCAATACTAACATAGCTTCATTCTCAGATAACCTAAAGAATCTTATTATAAACAACAATCTAAACAAAAAACCATTCATTCTGGGAGGACACTTCAATATTGACCTTGGTCAACAAAATTGCTCTCAAGTTGACTATTTCTTTAACAGCATGAACTTCTGTATGCTAATCCCCACAATCACCAAACCTACCCGAGTCACCCAAACATCAGTCACTACCTTGGATCACATATGGACTAACATAACAGCTCCCCTTGTATGTGGTACAATCTACGACAGAACAACTGACCACTATCCTACCTATCTCATAGCAAACATGGATATAACACCACCAAAAAGCAAGAAACTTACATTCAGGTTACACAGTGAATCAGCTTTAGGCAATCTTACAAATGCACTTCACAATATTAACTGGGATTCTGAATTCAATAATTTTCAATAATCAATAATTATATATATATATATATATATATATATATATATATATATATATATATATATATATATATATATATATATATATATATATATATATATATATATATAATATATATATATATATATATATATATATATATATGTGTGTATATCACGAAAATAAACACGTGATTAAGAATGTGACAATGTCAGACCACGGAGGAAAAATGAAACAGGAAATTTCCTTAAGTACTTTCGTATATTAAATACATCTTCAGAAGGTCACCTTCTGAAGATGTATTTAATATACGAAAGTACTTAAGGAAATTTCCTGTTTCATTTTTCCTCCGTGGTCTGACATTGTCATATATATATATATATATATATATATATATATATATATATATATATATATATATATATATATATATATATATATATATATATATATATATATATATATATCAATTAATAAATGCCTTGTATTGTAATATTTACTGACAAACCTTGCATTGTAACACTGCTACAACTTGTATTGTACCACTGCCACCTTGAATTGAAATACTGCCACACCTTGTTTTTTACACTTATTGCCACATCTTGTATTTTTACACTTACTGCCACATTTTGTAGTTTTACACTTATTGCCACATCTTTTATTGTAACACTTACTGCCACACCTTTAATATAACAATGATTGCCTCACCTTGTTTTGTAATTCTAACTGCCAGATCTTTTATTATAATGTTTACTGTCACTCTTTTTATTGTTACACTTACTGCCACACCGTGCTTGAAACACTGTTTCACCTTGTATTGTAGCACTGCCACACCTTGAGGAGGTACTACTAACCTTATTGTATTGAAGCACTTCCTCACATTGTATTGTAACACTGCCACACCGTGTACTGTATCATTGGCACACGTATTGTGTTGTAACACTTCCTGCCACACCTTGTGTTGTAACACTTCCTGCCACACCTTGTGTTGTTACACTGCCTGTTGCGGCCTCCTAGAGCTGGTATCCAGTTCACGTCACCTCTGTGGACATAAAAGTCATTAGCCTGACAGAGTATACAAGGAGAATATTGGATGGTAACCTCTCACCGTGGAACAGTGAAATGTAATCGGATGCACAATCTAGACGGCGTTGATATCATTACGTCACTCACCAGTGGACATCATCATTGACCTCACCTCCTAACTGAGGTATGAAACAGGAGCCTTTCTCAAACGCAACACTTCCACCAATAGATGGCGTTGTCTTCGTCTCACTTAATGCCTTTGAGTTGGAGTGAAGGTCCGTAGATGGCTTTGATATCGCCACTCCTTACTTGATATCGTATTACTGCCACACTTTGTAATGTAACACTTCCTGTCAGACTTTGTATTAGAAAACTTACTTCTACACCTTATATTGTAACACTTAGTGCAAGGCCTTATATTGTACACGGTGTGGTTCCAAGGGGTTGTCATAGCCAGAGGGTGGTAAGGGGGGGACGAGCTCCCCATGACCTTTAAAATGCTCCTCTACGGCATGCATCTCAAATTGCCTTTGACAACCAAGTCCAACTCCTGGCCTGCACGGGTGGCTTAGTCTAAGTCCGGCGGAACTGCTTTTTACCGACAGGAGAAGGGGCGAGGGCGTGCCTCTGGCGCCTTAAAACCAGCTGCTCCGGGTAGATGGGACTCGATTGCCTGGGAAGGCAGCCCATCTAGGGAAAGGAAAACCCTGATTTTAAACCTCCGCTGCCTTGCGGCCATACCCCATTTTTGGGATAGGCTTCAGGAGTCAACCTCGAGGAAAAATCCGGAGTTGGAGCCCCTAAGGCAGTTCGTTGTTGACGTCGACCTAGTTCTGGCAGCTCCTGCGACGTTGCTGGAACCATGTGTATTGGCATTTGCCTTTCTATTGGATAATTTCAGGAACGTGGAGAGGGGAACCTGCTGCATGGGTAGCAGCTTCTCCTCCATATCTACCTACCCAGGCTTTGCGCCCTGGAGAGGGCACTCTAGCTTCGCCTCACAGCGTCGAACCAACACGGGAAGCGACAGTCTACGGGTTTTAAGTCTTCTGCTCGATTGGCGAAGAGTGTGACGCCAGAGGTTGCTTCCGACAGTGGAAGGGGTCATCGCGCCCCACTGGGCAGCTACTACCCGCCTCAAGCTGGGCAACAACCCCAGCCAATAAGGTGTTGCCTCGACACGGTCCATTAACCTCACTGGGTGCGTGATGTTTAGGGTGAAAACCGACAAGCGGCCCGACAACTTTGCACCAAACAATACCAAACCTAAGAAGAAAATATCAACTGCCCTAAAGCTGGGCACATGGAACGTCAGGACACTGACACCAGGTTTGTCTGACGACCTGCAAGAAATCAATGACGCCCAAAAAACAGCAATCATCGATAGGGAGCTGAGCAAACTGCAGATGGATATTGTTGCTTTCCAAGAGACCAGGCTCCCTGGATCAGGATCTGTGAGAGAGAGGACCTTCTCTTTCTTCTGGCAAGGAAAACCACCTGATGAGACCAGAGAACATGGTGTGGGATTTTCCGTCAGGAATGCACTGTTGGGACATATTATGCCACCAAAGGGGGAAACCAAACGAATTCTGTCACTGCAACTGCACTCCCAAACAGGACCAGTCAATGTAATTAGTGCATATGCACCAACCCTGACTTCTCCAGCAGAGGCAAAGGAAAAATTCTACGATGACCTCAACAGAGCCATAGCGAGAATCCCTGTAAAGGAGCCACTGTTCATCCTCGGCGACTTCAACGCCAGAGTGGGTGCCGAGCACAACATTTGGCCCACTTGTCTGGGTCAATTCGGCATAGGGAGGATGAATGAGACCGGGCAACGTCTGCTAGAACTCTGCTGCCTTCATGGTCTTTGTGTCACCAACACGTTCTTCGGCACAAAGCCTCAACACCGAGTATCTTAGAGACACCCCAGTTCCAAGCACTGGCACCAGCTTGACCTGATTCTTACCAGGCGTGCAAGTCTACCCAGCGTCAAGATTACGCGTAGCAACCAGAGTGCTGTCTGTGATACCGACCACTCCCTGGTATGTAGCAGGCTCAAGATGCAACCAAAGAAGATTCCTCACTCGAAAAAGGCGGGCAGACCTCGCATCGACACCACCAAGACCTGCAACCAGGACAAGGTGGAAGATTTTGCACGCATGCTCGGGGAAGCTCTCCCTGGCCCAGCCGGGGTCACTGCCTGTAAAAGATGGGAGCACTTCAGAGACGCTGTGTTCAACGCTGCCATTTTCACCTTTGGCAAGAAGACCAGCAGGTCGGCAGACTGGTTCGAGGCTCACTCGGAAGAGATGACACCTGTCATCGAAGAGAAGAGAAACGCCTTGGCAGCCTACAAAGCCTGCCCAAGTCAGCGCAACTTACAGATCCTTCGGGCCGTCCGCTGCAATGTGCAGCAGAGCGCCAGGCGATGTGCCAACAACTATTGGCTCCAGCTCTGCTCCCAGATACAGACTGCAGCGGATACAGGCAATGTAAAGGGAATGTATAACGGCATCAAGCAGGCCCTCGGCCCAATCCAGAGGAAGACCGCTCCTCTGGATTGATAGTCACCGAAGACGCCCTGAGCGCCATTGAGTGTCTGCCTGTGTTAATGGAGCTCGACAGCGAACCGACCCTTGAAGAACTCAGCGATGCCCAAGACTCCATTGATTCTGGCAAAGCTCCTGGCAAAGATGGCCTTCCTGCTGAGACCTTAAGTGCTGCAGAGGTAGCCTGCTCATGGAGCTACATGAAATTCTCTGCCTCTGCTGGGAAGAAGGAGAGGTGCCACAGGACATGAGGGATGCCAACATCGTCACGCTGTATAAGAATAAAGGTGACAGGAGCGACTGCAACAACTACCGTGGAATCTCCCTCCTCAGTATTGTCGGAAAACTGTTTGCTCGAGTCGCATTGAAGAGGCTCCAAGTACTTGCAGAGAGAGTCTATCCAGAATCACAATGCGGATTCAGAGCTGACAGGTCCACCATCGACATGGTCTTTTCCCGCAGACAACTGCAGGAGAATGCAGGGAACAGAAGCAGCCACTCTTCGTAGCCTTCATAGATCTGACGAAGGCCTTCGACCTCGTCAGCAGATTGGCCTGTTCAAGATCCTCCCCCAAGATTGGATGCCCACCCAGGCTCCTCAGCATCATCAGATCTTTCCATGAGAACATAATGGGCACCGTGGTCTTTGATGGCCTAACATCAGACGCCTTTGACATCCGAAGTGGAGTAAAGCAAGGCTGCATACTGGCTCCAATCCTATTCGGGATTTTCTTCGCAGTTATGCTGCGGCACGCCTTCGGATCTGTCACGGAAGGCATTTACCTACTGACCAGGTCGGATGGAAAGCTCTTCAACCTCGCCAGGCTGAGAGCCATGATGAAGGTTCGGCTTAGGTGTCTGCGCGACTTCCTTTTTGCCGACGACGCAGCAGTCACTGCCCACTCAGCCGATGACCTCCAACGGCTCATAACCCACTTCAGCGAGGCCTCTCAGGCTTTCGGACTCACCATCAGTCTGAAGAAAACACAAGTCATGGGACAAGGAGTGGACTCCCCACCTGACATCGGCATCTCCGATTCCAAACTGGAAGTCGTTCACGACTTCGTGTACCTGGACTCCACAATCTCTGACTCCCTCTCTCTTGATATGGAGCTAAACAAACGCATCGGTACGGCATCTACTACCATGTCCAGACTGACAAAGAGAGTTTGGGCCAACAGTAGGCTAACTGAGTATACTAAGATTCAGGTTTACAGAGCCTGTGTCTTGAGCACTCTCCTTTATGGCAGTGAGTCTTGGACACTCCGCGCCCGTCGGGAAAGACAGCTGAATGTCTACCACATGCGCTGCCTTCGACACATCTTGACATCACCTGGCAGGACAAGGTGACAAACAACACCGTCTTAGGGAGATCAAGAATCACCAGCATGTACACAATGCTGAAACAGTGACGAATGCGTTGGCTCGGGCACGTTGTGCGAATCGGCGATGGTAGGATCCCCAAGGATCTCCTGTACGGAGAGCTGAGGCAGGGAAAGCGTCCAGCAGGCAAGCCCCAGCTACGGTACAAAGACGTATGCAAGAGGGACCTGAAAGCCATGGACGTCGATCTTGCTATATGAGAGACACTGGCTGCAGAACCTTCAGCCTGGAGGCAGTCTGTTCAAAGAGGTCTCTCCAAGTTCGAGGAGTCACTTGCCAAGGAATCGGAGGCAAAGAGACAGAGAAGGAAAGTCGGTAGCCAGGAAGACAGACCAGAATCGGACTTCGTTTGTGCTCGGTGTGGGATGGACTGCCACACTCGGATTGGCCTCATCAGTCACACCAGACGCTGCACCAGGATTGACAACTAGGGCGCAACTCCATAGTGTCCCGAGACTGAAGGATACCTACTACTACTATATTGTAACACTTACTGAGGCACCTTATATTCAAACACTTATTGCCATACCTTGTACTGTAACACTTATTGCCACACCTTGTGTTGTTACTCTGCCACACCTTGAATTTTAACACTTCCTGCCACACCTTATATTGTTCAACCTCCTGCCACACCTTGTGTTGTAACACTTCTTGCCATACCATGTATTGTTAAACTTATTGTCACACCTTGTAAAGTTACACAGCCACACCTTCTATTATTTCACTTACTGCCACACCTTGTATTGTAACACTGCAATGCTTTGTATTGAAACACCTACTGCCACAAACATGAGATTTAAAACTTACTTCCATATCTTGTGTTGGAACACTTACTGCTACACTTTATATTGTAACACTTAGTGCAACGCCTTATATTTTAAAACTGCCTCATCTTATATTGTAACACTTGCTGCCACAGCTTATTTTGTAGCATTTACTGCCACACTTTGAAATGTAACACTGCCACACCTTGTATTCTAGTACTTTCTACCATATCTTGAATTTAAACATATTACCTCACCTTGCATTATAACGCTTACTGCCACATCTTGTATTGTAACACTATACAATGTCACAATACTTTCTGTCACTGCTTGTAATGCAAGACCTTGTGTATAATGCCACGTCTTGTGATGCAACAGTTACTGTCAATTTTTATTGTAACATTTACTGCAAATCCTTTGTTGTATCAGTGACTGCCAGACCTTGTTTTGTAAAACTAACTGCCAACATTTACTGTAATACCTACTGTCACACCTTGTATTGTAACACTTACTTCACCAGATTAAATTGTTACACTTTCAGCCACACACCTTGTTTCGTAACATCTTGTATTGTAACACTTACTGTCAAACCTTATATTGAAACACTATCACACCTTGTACTGTAACAATTTCTGCCAATCCTTGTATTGTAACACTGCTCTACCCTTATCATAACTCTTTCTGTCATATCTTATATTGTAACACAGTCAGTCCTTGTATTGTAATATTGCAATACCTTGTATTGTAAAACTTACTGCCGCACCTTGTATTGCCATACTTAATGTAACACTTAGTATCGTGAAACTTACTGCAACACCTTGTATTGTAACACTGCCACACCTTCCTTTTATTCAAACACTTACTGCCACACCTTGTTTTGAAACATGCCACACCTTCTATTCCACATTTACTGCATCACTTTCTATTGTAACACCTAGTGCTTCACCTAGTCCTAGTGCTGTGGAATGTTAGGACCATGACACCGGGTCTCTCGGAAGATCTGCTGGAAGTGAACGACGCCCGCAAGACAGTTGTGATCAACAATGAACTCCTCGGGATCCAGATGGACATAGTCGCCCTGTACCAGACACGTCTGCCCACAACCGGCAACATTCGGGAGAAGGATTTTACCTTCTTCTGGCAGGGCAAACCAGAAGAAGAGGTAAGGGAGTATTGCGTTGGCTTCCCTGTCAGAAATAGATTGCTAGGGTCCATAGTACCGCCCACGGAGGGGTCTGCAAGTATCATCAAACTTCAGCTTTATACAGCAGCAGGAATGGTCAGCGTCATCAATGCCTGCATACTGTGATGGTAATCTCTTTCAAGAGAGATTGAGCCTGCTCTTCCCTACGTAGAGTTACTTATATATATATACAACACTAAGATGCTACCTTCAAGATATGTCTACCAGTAGCACAAAACGTTTTGACCAGGTGGCAAACGTACCCTAAACTCCCCCCACTCCTCACTCCCTCCATGACGGCTCGCCACCGTCGTCAACCAGCAAGCTACCATTCCAGTGTGCCTGCTTCTGATTGGTGACCCGCCATCTGCACACCTGCACCTCTGCACATCAGCGCCCTCTACCAAGTCGATGTCTGGTCTTGAACCAGCCATTGAAGTTAGAATATCCTTGTGCTGCCAAGCTGTGAACTGATATACGCTCTGTTTATTGGTGGAGGTTCTCAGCTAGCGCTATATTCTCAGCACCTGTTAATCATTTTTCTGTCTTTATTTTATTTGTAGAGTAACGTCACCCTTGTTCTTAATTTTTATGTTATATTTTTTGACTTGTTTGTTTGCACTGTACATAGCCAAGGAATTGTCTTATTCATAATTTTTAAAGTTAATTAAAGTTTCATTGTTCATACTATGTGTTTTGCGTGTCTTCCCTTACTTTACCACAGACAACAGCCAAGCAGTTGATCTTTTTTTTCTAAAATGTGATAGGCATTGACACCAGCCATTAGGAGGACTGCCGAACACCTACACTTTCCCGTCACACTGACCTCCTCTACCGAAGCGAAGGACGAATTCTATGATGATCTCTGCCTAATTCTTAGAGACCTACCTCAACAAGAGCCAGTCTTCCTCCTGGGAGACTTTAATGTAAAGGTTGGTTCTGATCACAGCTCTTGGCCTTGCTGCCTGGGCTAGTTTGGATTTGGGAAAATGAATGAGAATGGGCAGCGCCTTCTGGAGTTCTGCTGTCGTTATGATCTCTGTGTCAACAATTCCTTCTTCGACACGAAGCCCCATTACAAGGTTCCCTGGAGACACCCCAGGTCTAAGCATTTGCACCAACTCGACCTGATGCTTACGGGGCGTAGCAATCAGAGAAGCGTCAAACTGACCCGCAGCTTTCAGATCGCAGATTGTAATAGCGACCATTCCCTCGTAATTTGCTAAGTAAAGTTCCAACCCCGGAAAATTCACCGAGCAAAGAAGGAGGAAAGACCACACATTAACGTAAACAGTACCCGTGACCTTCATAAGGTGGGTGAGTTCACTGCTGCGCTGGTAAATGCCCTTCTTGGACCACCCTGAGATAGCGCAAGTGAGAGGTAGTCAAACCTCGGGGGGCTCTATTTTCAAAACTGCCATGTCCACCTTCGGTAAGAGGCAGAACAAGTCAGCAGACTGGTTCGAGGCCAGTGGAGAGGAACTGTTACCCATCGAAGACGAAAAGCGACGAGCTCTCTCAGTCTACAAGAACCTGCCCTCAGAAAGAAACCTACAGGTCCTCCGAACTGCCTGCAGAAGAATTCAACAAACTGCAAGGCGCTGTGCTAACGATTACTGGCTCCGACTTTGTTCCAGCATGCAGACCGCGGACACTGTCTGCAACATTGTTACGGACCCGGATCCAGCGTCCGAGCACGGAGCAGTGACGACCACGCCATCTGTGGGTCAGCTCCCGAAACCCCCTCCAAACGGACGACGACACCTGGTGAGGACGACGTGTACTGGCCACAATGGCCAGTTTCCAGTCCTGTTCAGCTCACAACACAGCCGTCGCTGACCTCTGGTGAGGTGGTGCTCAGACTACAACGCCATCTATGGAGTGGATATGTCGAGCGTTTGTGTCTGAGCCTGTAAGTGAGGTGTTTTAGTGTCCCTGTTATTGATGACGTGTCTGCTTACAGAGTCGACCTGGGACTGCTGTGATGGAAGTTGAGTCAGTCTACCCAAGGCAGCCGTCCCCATACCAAGTGCTTTGCTGCAGCAGCTGTGAGTCGCCTCCCGGAAGAACACTGTGGTGTTACCCTGCCAGTGAAGTGGCAGTTGAAGGATTGTCGTACCCGGGACCGACTGCTGGAGACGATTAACCACTGGGGTATTGTAGACAAGAGAGTGATCTGTGGTATCACACGAGGCTCCTGACTAGGGCGCTACCCTAGTATCGCTCGTGGAGTGGCCTGACCAGCGTTGCTGATCCGGAACCTGCCATCAGTTCTGCTGGACTTGTGGTTGACGGCCTCCACGGCGGTGCCCCCAGTGGAACTGTGTTTTGGCTGGCCTGTGGCCGGGGTAGACTCAGCTTCTCAAAGGATTCGTTGTGAGGCCACGAGAGCACCGAGAGCTTGGATCCAGAGTCTTCAGGAGAAGACGATTGTGTAAATAATTCCCCTGTACAGTGTTAATACCCCTCCCCCGTGTAATCTTTTTATATATTATTTATTGGTGATGGAAGTAATTATAGTATTAAGTTCTTGACTTTATTTCCCTTCCCCTTTAAGTTACTTGCGTCACGGATCTCATCCCTTGAAAGCCACTACTGGCTTGGGGCCGGATACCCTTCCTCTAGCGACATCAGAGTACGAACCCAGTTGCGACCCGAGAGGGCCGTAACATAATTGGCATCCCCAGCGGGATCCGACCCCTTGTCTAGTATGTTTGACAGGGGTGGTGAAGTGGCGTAATCCCTGTAAATAATTCCCCCTGTGTGTGACGATTGTGACGTTATACGTCCTGTGCGGTGCTCAAGAGTGACTAAGTGCGATATTGTGCAGTGTGGTGCTCGCTGTGATTAAGCGATTAAGTGCAATATTGTGTGATGCAGTGCTCGGTGTGATTCAGCGCAATATTGTAGAGCGAAGTGTTCACTGGGATTCAGTGCAATATTGGGTAGTGCGGTGCCCGAAGCAATTACGTGCAATTTTGGCAAGTGAAGTGCCAGGTGCGATAAAGTGCAATATTGACGTAGAACAGTGCTCGGTGCGTGAAGTGCTAACGTGAAAGCGGTGTGTTAAGTGCTAGTTGAGTGTTCCATCTGTGACAATGGCAGAAAAAGCTACCATCGATGATCTGGACGATGTTCAGGCTTTTCTGAACAGAGAGGACTGTCTTGCCAGATTAAAATATCTGAACAAACAGGAACTAGTACTAGTGAGCGCCTACCTGGAGATCAAGATCCGTGCCAGTGATTCCCGTGTGGAGATCTTGTCCAAGGTTCACCGGTACTTGAAGGCAGAAGAGAAACAGGAAGGCGAGACTCCTAGTACAAAGGAAAGTGAAGAAATAGCTTCCACGGAAAAGGAAGATAAAGGTAGTGACATTGACAGTGATGCAGGTGAGCTGAATATAAGCTTGTTAACTGTCAAAATGCGTGCCTTGGAAATTAATCAAGAAATTGAATGGAAGAAGTTAGAAATAGAACGAGAATTAAAAGATAAAGAAATGGAGATGAAAGAAAAAGAATTGGCGGTGAGGCGTTTAGAATTAGAAATAGAAGAGAAACGAGAGAGAAAAGAGAGAGAAAGAGAAGAAAGAAGAGAAGAGCGAGAAAGAGAAGAGAAACGAGAAAGAGAAGAGAAACGAGAAAGGGAAGAGCGAGAAAGAGAAGAGAAACGAGAAAGGGAAGAGCGAGAAAGAGAAGAGAAACGAGAAAGGGAAGAGCGAGAAAGAGAAGAGAGACGAGAGAGAGAACAGCGAGAGAGAGAAGAAAACGAAAGACAGAGACAACATGAACTAGAAGTATTGCGACTAGGCGGTGGTCGGAGGCCAACAACGGACACCAGCGGTTTCGATCCGGTAAGGAACATCAAAATGGTCCCCAAATTCAATGAGAAGGAAGTGTCAAAGTTCTTTGCAGCCTTCGAAAAAGTCGCTGCCTCTTTGGAGTGGCCAAGGGAGAATTGGGCCATCATGATACAGTCAGTCTTGACTGGGAAGGCCCAAATCGCCTACTCCACGTTATCCCTTGACGACTCCGGCGATTACGACAAGGTGAAGAAGGTTGTGCTCATGGCGTACCAATTGGTACCTGAGGCGTACAGGCAGAAGTTCAGAAATATGAAAAAGACCTCAGAGCACACTTTCACCGAATTCGCCACCATCAAGGAGCGACTTTTCCAGGAGTGGTGTGCCTCTCGGAAGGTGGAGACCAAAGAAGACCTCGAGCAGCTCATAATGCTAGAGGACTTCAAGGATTGTTTGTCTGGAGATCTGAAGACGTACTTAGAGGAGCAGCAGGTGGAGACCTTGAGTGCGGCAGCCACCATGGCTGAGGAATACATCCTGACTCATAGGCCGTCTGCTAAGTACGTCCCGAGGAATTACCAACGCCGGTTTGACAGACCTCATGACGAAGAGGAAAGACCCGTCCCACAAAGTGCTAAGAAGACGCCCTCAAGTAGCCCTCGAAGGACTAGTCCTAGCAGTCCGAAACACCGGAGTCCGAGGAGGAATATGGTGTGCTGGACTTGTGGGCAGAAAGGGCATGTAGCTGCTATGTGCCGAGGCAGAAGAGGTGGCAGCGCACGTAGGGAGGTGATGATGATGAGCTGTGTGACATCACCAGCAGGAAGCCAGTCTACGACTACGCAGGAAGGACCAAGTTTGTTCGCCCCTCACACTTCAAGCGGGTATGTAACGAGTGATCATACTGGTAGATCAGTTGTAGTGCTCAGAGATAGTGGAGCAGCCCAGTCCCTGATCGTGAGAAGCTCGTTACCCGAAGGAGTGAGTGTGGTTGGGAGACCAAAGGTGGTCCTGGTTGGGTTTCCAAGGACGCGGTACATCGCCCCCTTAGTGCCGGTACATCTCGACTCGCCTTACTTCAGCGGCACATGTGCGTTGGCAGTAGTCGATACCCTCCCTGTGGCTGGGATTGACGTGGTACTAGCCAACGACTTGGTGACAGATTGGAGCATCGATCTTCCCAAAGTCGCGGACGAGTCAGCCAGCACAGCAAGGTCTGAGGTAACTACAGGCAGTGGTAAATTCCAGGTACAGTCAGACCCGGATTCAGATATAATGTTTAATCCTTCCTCTCGCCTACAGATTGACGACAGAGTCAACAATATTCTAGCAGAGTCTCCTGATTCTCTCGACAAGGAACATGTGGTTACAATGGCAGAGGCAACTGAGCATGAAGAGAGGTCTCGCGTGCAAGCACACACGAATACCAAAGAGTCTGGAGCGAAGGCGGATGTGTACTTGCGGTATGGCAAGGTACAGCGTTCATTGAACCGACCAGAGATTCCCCAGACGTCTGAGGTATGTGAGGTGTGTTTGAAAGGTCTAGTGCCCTCTTTGGTCCAAACCAGGCTAGTGGATGTAGCCGGCTATGGACATTACAAGCTCAGGAAGCTTATACCTCAGTTGACCAAATGTTTCTTAGCGGTGTTTTGTCTTATTCTTATGTGTGTTCTCAGTAAGGATCAGTGGACGACCCGAAGGATGATGGCTCCCTTGAACATCGTGAAGAGATCCCAGGGATTAGAGACGTGCACTGTGAGTGTTGCAGTCGAAGAAGGGACCTGGAAGGTGATGGTAGATACAGGAGGTGCGCGATACGATAATATGAGTGACTGTTTCCGACAGGTTGACACCCCCTGCGTGATAGCTGAGCCTCAATGCAGCGTTATGCGGAACGTTGGTCGACCTGACGGTGGCAGAGCGAATGCCATCTTCGATGTACGAACAGCCCCGTTGGAACTAGGTGTGAGCCTGGTAGAGTAGTCTGCTGTGAGTACTGATTTAACTGTCGCTGTGACTCTAAATGATCCGACCCCTGTATTCCAGGTTCCCGTCTCCCTGAAGGGCTACCAGACCGGCACCAGAAATGCCGTCTGTGATCAGCCATCATCGGTGCCACGACATAGGGAAGTGTCGAGTCGCCCCTCATCGTGTCTACACCGATCCTTACTCGAGAGGTGTGAGATTATGCTCCGGATTAACATCTCGGTGGAGGTGTGGAGAAGTACATCAGGCAGGTCATTGCCTTACATCTGCAAGTTTCCTTTGTGCGAGAGTTCCCCAGTGGTACGGTTCTGTGGACAAGACAGCCTCGCTATTCCATTTCTTAAAGCATGTGAGTTCATTTGGAATTGTGTCCCCGTACTAATTTGGTTTGTGTTTCCCTTTATAGAACCCCAAACCAAATTCTTTTTGGTGGGGAGGTGTTACGGACCCGGATCCAGCGTCCGAGCACGGAGCAGTGACGACCACGCCATCTGTGGGTCAGCTCCCGAAACCCCCTCCAAACGGACGACGACACCTGGGGAGGACGACGTGTACTGGCCACAATGGCCAGTTTCCAGTCCTGTTCAGCTCTCAACACAGCCGTCGCTGACCTCTGGTGAGGTGGTGCTCAGACTACAACGCCATCTATGGAGTGGATATGTCGGGCGTTTGTGTCTGAGCCTGTAAGTGAGGTGTTTTAGTGTCCCTGTTATTGATGACGTGTCTGCTTACAGAGTCGACCTGGGACTGCTGTGATGGAAGTTGAGTCAGTCTACCCAAGGCAGCCGTCCCCATACCAAGTGCTTTGCTGCAGCAGCTGTGAGTCGCCTCCCGGAAGAACACTGTGGTGTTACCCTGCCAGTGAAGTGGCAGTTGAAGGATTGTCGTACCCGGGACCGACTGCTGGAGACGATTAACCACTGGGGTATTGTAGACAAGAGAGTGATCTGAGGTATCACACGAGGCTCCTGACTAGGGCGCTACCCTAGTATCGCTCGTGGAGTGGCCTGACCAGCGTTGCTGATCCGGAACCTGCCATCAGTTCTGCTGGACTTGTGGTTGACGGCCTCCACGGCGGTGCCCCCAGTGGAACTGTGTTTTGGCTGGCCTGTGGCCGGGGTAGACTCAGCTTCTCAAAGGATTCGTTGTGAGGCCACGAGAGCACCGAGAGCTTGGATCCAGAGTCTTCAGGAGAAGACGATTGTGTAAATAATTCCCCTGTACAGTGTTAATACCCCTCCCCCGTGTAATCTTTTTATATATTATTTATTGGTGATGGAAGTAATTATAGTATTAAATTCTTGACTTTATTTCCCTTCCCCTTTAAGTTACTTGCGTCACGGATCTCATCCCTTGAAAGCCACTACTGGCTTGGGGTCGGATACCCTTCCTCTAGCGACATCAGAGTACGAACCCAGTTGCGACCCGAGAGGGCCGTAACAAACATAAGAGGCATGTACGAAGGGATCAAACAGGCAACATGCCCTACACAAAACAGGACGGCTCATCTGAAGTCAGCCACTGGAGAGATCATTAAAGATCGTGATCAACAGATGAATCGCTGGGTGGAACGTTACTCCGAACTCTACTCCATAGAGATAACTTGGTCAGCATAGAGGCCTTGGATAAAATCGAGTGTCTGCTCATCATGGAAGAACTAGACTTTGAACCGATTGTGAAAGAAGTTGAGAAAGCACTGCATTCACTTTCCTCTGGGAAGGCGCCGGGAGACGATGGGATTCCGCCTGAAGTTCTCAAGTGCGTTCGAGGAACACTTAAAACTGAGCTTCATGAACTTCTATGCCAGTGCTGGAGGGAGGGCTGTTGATCCGCAACATTTATATGATAAATGTTGCGGATCAATAAATAAAAATAAATAAACATCATAATTCCAGTGCCCGGCTCTGTGGCGCAGCGGTCAGCACGTCCGCCTTTAAAGTGGCAGACTCGGGTTCAACTCCTGGCTCAACTTTCATCTCAGGTTCAACTTTTTGTCTCCAACTAAATTTTCACCCTGATAAATTTACTAATTAATGTTTTACATTATCTTCAACAGAGTATTGGTAAATGTGAATATGTATATTTAACTAATTATAGCATATATGAGAAACTATATTAGGTCTACAGTGTCATGATCATTTGTTATTTATTTTTTTAACTTTTAAATAACAAACATTGAAGAATTTGTTCTGTAAAACTAACAAAAATAAGAAGAATAGTAAAACTGATGATGGTACATTACGTTGGTGCCAAATACAGTATGTGGGACGTTACGTTGTTAGTCCAAATACATTAGGTGGGTCGGTCCCATGGGTTCCAAATACAGGAAATAGCGCGTTTTGTTGGTTGTTCAATTAATGTATGTGGGGTGTTATATTATTTATTCATATACAGTATGTGGAATGTTACGTTGTTAGTCTAAATACAGTAATGGGAAACTACATTGGTTGTTCAAATACAGCAGATTATATGTTTTGTAATCTATTCAAATGCAGCAAGTAGAACGTTACTTTATTGTAATCTTTAATGCCACCCCGTTTATTGTGACGTTTAGTGGTGCACCTGCTATTGTAACACTTCCACACCTTGTATTGTAATACTTACTGCCACACCTTGAATTGTAATACTTACTGCCATACCTTGTATTATAATTGCCACACCTTGTATTGTAACTCTGCTATACCATGAATTGAAACACTACCACACCTTGCATTGTAACTCTGCCACACCATGTGTTGACACACTTCACACATTCAGGGGAGCCGATGGCTGAGCGGACAGAACACTGGACGCGTGATCCTGTGGTCCCGGGTTCGATCCCGGGCGTCGGCGGGAAACAGTAGGCAGAGTTTCTTTCACCCTGATGCATCTGTTACCTAGCAGTAAATAGGTACCTGGGAGTTAGTCAGCTGTTACGGACTGCTTCCTGGGGGTGGAGGCCTGGTGGAGGACCGGGCCGCGTGGACACTAAGCCCCGAAATCATCTCAAGATAATCTTGTATTGTAACACTTACCTACTTGTTGACTGACGGCGCCGTGGAGAGGGGGGAGGGGCCTGCCGCAAAGGTGACAGCTTCTCCCCCGTATCAACACATTAACTTTGTGTTGTCTTTGATACTTTAACGTATCTACCCTGTCTTTGCACCCTGGAAACGCCACTCCAGACCCACAACCAGAGCGCAACTTTATAGTCTCCTGAGACAGAGGGATGCCTTCTAATACTACTGCCACACCCACCTTTTGTTGTACCATCTACTGCCACACCTTGTATTGTAATACTGCCACACCTTGTATTGTAATACTGCCCCACCTTGCAATGTAACATTTACTGTCACACGTTGTATTGTAATACTGCCACACCTTGAACTGTAACACTGCCCTACCCTGCAATGTAACATTTGCTGTCACACCTTGTATTGTAATACTGCCACACCTTGAACTGTAACACTTCCCCACCTTGCAATGTAACATTTACTGCCACACCTTGTATTGTAATACTGCCACACCTTGAACTGTAACACTGCCCCACCTTGCAATGTAACTTTTACTGCCACACCTTGTATTGTAACACTTATTGCTACGTAGATGATGAGTCACAATAACGTGGCTGAATGTGTTGTTATTGTGTGTGTTCTTCTTTATCTTCTGGTGTGTTGACTAAACAACACACCAGAAGATAAAGAGACAGCACTGTGGAGAAATGCCCGACAGACCACTGGAACATTATCTAACACAGTGCACAGTTACAAACCCATTAAGATTTCAACATCGATTCAACAGAGCAGAAGAAGTTGTTAAACACAAATGGCAAAATCTTACTGAAGCAACCATCCAAGTCATAAATACTCATGCTCCGCCCAAGTAAAACAGAAACAAGCAACGCTTAGTGGGTCAGCCAGAGGCTTAGGGCCCACGCAGAAATATCCCTGCAAAAGAAAAAATAAAGAGACGACGACGTTTCGCTCCGTCTTGGACAAGTATTAAGTCGATTGTGATGAGACAAGGTTGTTGGTATTGTGGTTTTAGATTTAGCTACTCAGAACAAAATGTCCATTTAGCACGGGCTATGGTGAGCCCGTAATTGAATTCGGTTATTCGCGATAAGCTTGTTACTGTGATAAATGAGTCAAAATTTAAAATGAGGGGTTTCCTACTTTTTCCGTTTCTTTCTCATTTCTGTTTTAGTGCACTGGTTTTAGTCTTGTTTTAATAACATCATCTCGGTGGTGGATGTAAATGCAGAATGTTCACTAGTGTGTCCCATTCTTCAACGGCTTTTCTAATCACTGTAGTCGCTGTGGAATTTGCAGTTAATGCAGCTGCTCTCGTTGGATTATTGTTGAGTTTGAAGCTATTTTATGCCTATCAATGCCTATATTTAAACTATTGGGTTTATTACCTCCCAGCAGCACTTGCAAACAAGTCTTAGTTTGTGTATGGCTGAGACAAAGAATGCACGAGGCATTTAGTAAAGCAAGAGAGAGGTGAGGAGGAGGAAATCTTAGAGGAAGGTAAGAGCAAGGCAAAAGGTACAGATAGGATAGGTGTAAGGGGGTAACAATAGGTGTAAGAATGGGAACATAAGTAAAAGAGGAGAAAGAAATAGACAAAGGATTGGTAGGCTTATGTTAGGTCCCGTTTGTTAGAAAGTTTAGATCATCTGAGTATTGTCGGGGTTCACCACCATAAGAGGGGGGCGAGTAAC
The DNA here is from genome assembly GCF_040958095.1 of Procambarus clarkii. Taxonomy (NCBI): domain Eukaryota; kingdom Metazoa; phylum Arthropoda; class Malacostraca; order Decapoda; family Cambaridae; genus Procambarus; species Procambarus clarkii. Next base: position 44,379,275 of record NC_091182.1, read on the forward strand.
AGTGTATTCAAGGTCACTCACCGTAGCCCTGCGGGTCTTCACTCTATCCTCGCGGCGCCACTGTACGCCAGGAGAGTATCCCAGTCAATCCCAACCGGCCTCTGATCGAGAAAGAGTGGGAACACAACTTGTTCTCTTAACTATTGTGTGCCCGCCCCGGCATGGGCTCTACTACTAACCACAAGGTCGCCAACTGGTGTTTCTGGTGTCCAGTAACACGTCAGTGGTTTTGTTGAATTGTGGTAACAGTGGCAAGAGCACACTCAATATGTCTGATATCAGGCAGGTATTTACTTCTATCACTATTTGCTTTCAGGTATTATATAGCCACAAGAAATATGGAGGGGATGATATAAACACCAATGTACTTTGTATTTTACTTAAAACTCATTCAAAGACATCACAAGATTATATCAATAAGCAAACAGCTGTTTCAGGCGGAAGTCGCTCGTTCCCACATATAATCATGAACTCGCCAAGCCGGCAATGCTCCCCCTCACATCAATGTCAAAATCAGCTGGGCGATTCCCACCTCGCGAATGTTCGTGTATTTGTTTACCTGGTGGCGTGAGGCGCCTGTTTCTTTAAATTCTCAAAGATCACTAGAAGTTCGAACACACAATATTTGCAACAATAGCACGTAAATACTTCGCTGCACTGATCTTGAGCTCAATCAAACATTTCTATATTAATGGACACAATAATTCACTAATATGGTATAACACACTGCCCTTCATTTAATGATAACGTATGCAAGTATATATCACTGGAGTTCTCAGTAATTCCTTTCGTGGGCGATAACAATTAATCACTGCACACATGAATGATTATTCAATACACAAGCATAGACTTATATATATATATATATATATATATATATATATATATATATATATATATATATATATATATATATATATATATATATATATATATATATATATACATATATATATATATATATATATATATATATATATATATATATATATATATATATATATATATATATATATATATGGATGAATCATAGACATCAATAATGGTAATAACATAGTTACTGGGCACACAGCCTAATACCAAATACTGGTATATTTATATATGTATACTCTCTCAATAACTGATCATATTAAAGTCTCATGAAAGACATTACCAACACAGTAAATTCATCAATTACTCCGAGTGCCTACATACACCAATAATAATCATAAATATTGTGGGTACTCTATGTAGTCCCACTCTGCACACTGGTGCCTTACTGTGACATGGGTGAGCCTTGCTCACGACATACAAAATACTCTGGCTAAATAATATAGCTGACTAAAGGGGAATTGGGAGGGAAACTAGAATCACCTACTTCCACCTATCCTCCGGTGAGAGTTGAGTTGTAGCTCCTGGTCCAGGCTCCTGCCTCGTGTAGGGAACGCCCCCACACACACCCTGTCGTGTCCTCCAGGAACTCAATCAACGTCCCACCATAAACGCGTCGTCTCCATGCCTTTCCACTGCAGGTCCGTGCTCCTCCTCAACTTCTTGTAGGGTTGGAGTTGGTCTCCCGGCCGTCAACTTCTCCTCCCAGCTACGGCTGCCTGCCTATGTCTCGGCTGCAGTCGTTCGGATTCCCGATTAGTGTCTTCTTCACTGCTTCCCAGTGGATTGGCCCAGCCGCTACGTCGTCACTGTGAAGCTATCAGACGTCCCAGACGATACTGCCTAGACTTCACCTGCACAGCACCCAATCCTGGAGCACTTGATGCTCAATATTCCGTCAATTCCCTCTTCGGTCCACACATGGAATGAAGGAAGACCTCTGGCGTACTTGTAGACTACGGGTGACGCATAAGATCCACGGGAGTGGCGTGTTACTGTCAGATTGACAGGATCAATCTTCACACATCCGACCACCTTGACGTGTCGTGTCAGACTGATTCCCTCCGGAGGATTGGCCCAGCCACTATGTCATCACTGTGAAGCTATCAGCCGTCGCATACGTCGCCGCCTAGACTCCACTCTTGCACAACACCTGTTCCTGGAGCACTTGTTGCTCAATATTCTGTCAATTCCTTCTCTGGTCCAACACATGAACGATGGACGACCCCACAGGTGATGGCAGACCACGGGTGATGCGTAAGTCCTCCGGAGACAGGGTAAACTGTCCAACTGACAGGACCCCCCAGCGCACGTCCGACCTCCTTGACGTGCTGTCTTAGACTGATGGCGCCAGAGTCGCGCTCTGACTGGACCCCCCTTCCTTTGTGACGTCATATTCGTCATGGGAGGTTTTCATTGGCTCCCTGTGCCACATCGCTGTCGGTGACCAATCTGGTGTCACTGACGTCACACAGTTTTGGCGGCAAAACAGAGTAGCCAGTGCCATATTGGCTTCCTAAAGGGCCTAAACCACAGGCCAAAATACTCTTCTTTTACAAATTTCTCGCCACTTCGAGAACACTACATTCTCCCACATATATCAAACTGATGCCTGCGACGTAGAGAACGCTCGGGTAAAGTGGACATGACTCTTATAGCAGGCGTGGGAGAAATATAAGGGGGGGAACACCGTCACAGTATGTACAGTGAAAGGGAAGAGTGAACGGCAACAAAGACAGGACTAAGTTTCATGTTGGGTAAGTTGTGTATCAGAGCCGATTAGACAAGACGGCGTCTGCGAAAAGTAGAGTTAGGAAAGAGCAATCAATATTATGACAAGAATTCTCTAACATGACGTAAGATAGCATTGCTTGTGTCTGCAGATATAAAACGTCTTTTGAGTTCCTTAAGTCTGTCATTAAGTGTACGGCCAGTTTCCCCAAAGTTTTGGAGTGGACAAGACGAACATGAAATAGAGTAGACACCGACAGCATTAGCCTTGTATTGTAACAATGCTACACATTGTATTGTAAGACTTACTGCCACACCTTGTATTGTAACACTGCCACACCTTGAATTATAATACTTACTGCCACACCTTCCAAGGGACACAGGTTCCAAGGGGTTGTCATAGCCAGGGGGTGGTAATGGGGGACGAGCTCCCATGACCTATAAAATGCTCCTATACGGCATGCGTCTCAAATAGCCTCTGACAACCAAGTCCAACTCCTGGCCTGCACGGGTGGCTTAGTCTAAGTCCGGCGGAACTGCTTTTACCGACAGGAGAAGGGGCGAGGGCGTGCCTCTGGCGCCTTAAAACCAGCTGCTCCGGGTAGATGGGACTCGATAGCCTGGGAAGGCAGCCCATCTAGGGGAAGGAAAACCCTGATTTTAAACCTCCACTGCCTTGCGGCCATACCCTTGTTTTGGGAAGGCTTCAGGAGTCAACCTCGAGGAAAAATCCGGAGTTGGAGCCCCTAAGGCAGTTCGTTGTTGACGTCGACCTCGTTCTGGCAGCTCCTGCGACGTTGCTGGAACCATGCGTATTGGCATTTGCCTCTCTATTGGATAATTTCAGCAACGTGGAGAGGGGGGACCTGCTGCATGGGTAACAGCTTCTCCTCCATATCTACCTACCCAGGCTTTGCGCCCTGGAGAGGACACTCCAGCTTCGCCTCACAGCGTCGAACCAACACGGGAAGCGACAGTCTACCGGTTTTAAGTCTTCTGCTCGATTGGCGAAGAGTGTGACGCCAGGGGTTGCTTCCGACGGTGGGAGGGGTCATCGCGCCCCACTGGGCAGCTACCGCCCGCCTCAAGCTGGGCAAACCCCAGCCAATAAGGTGTTGCCTCGCCACGGTCCGTTAACCTCACTGGGTGCGTGGGGTTTAGGGTGAAAACTGACAAGCGGCCTGACAACTTTGCACCAAGCAATACCAAACCAAAGAAGAAAATATCAACTGCCCTAAAGCTGGGCACATGGAACGTCAGGACACTGACACCAGGTTTCTCTGACGACCTGCAAGAAATCAATGACGCCCGAAAAACAGCAATCATCGATAGGGAGCTGAGCAAGCTGCAGATGGATATTGTTGCTCTCCAAGAGACCAGGCTCCCAGGATCAGGATCTGTGAGAGAGAGGACCTTCTCTTTCTTCTGGCAAGGAAAACCTCCAGATGAGACCAGAGAACATGGTGTGGGATTTGCTGTCAGGAATGCACTGTTGGGACACATTATGCCACCGATGGGGGAAACCGAACGAATTCTGTCTCTGCAACTGTACTCCCAAACAGGACCAGTCAATGTAATTAGTGCATATGCACCAACCCTGACTTCTCCAGCAGAGGCAAAGGAAAAATTCTACGATGACCTCAACAGAGTCATAGCGAGAATCCCTGTAAAGGAGCCACTGTTCATCCTCGGCGACTTCAACGCCAGAGTGGGTGCCGAGCACAACATTTGGCCCACTTGTCTGGGTCAATTCGGCATAGGAAGGATGAATGAGAACGGGCAACGTCTGCTAGAACTCTGCTGCCTTCATGGTCTTTGTGTCACCAACACGTTCTTCGGCACAAAGCCTCAACACCGAGTATCTTGGAGACACTCCAGATCCAAGCACTGGCACCAGCTTGACCTGATTCTTACCAGGCGTGCAAGTCTACCCAGCGTCAAGATTACGCGTAGCTACCAGAGTGCTGTCTGTGACACCGACCACTCCCTGGTATGTAGCAGGGTCAAGATGCAACCAAAGAAGATTCATCACTCGAAAAAGGCGGGCAGACCTCGCATCGACACCACCAAGACCCGCTACCAGGACAAGGTGGAAGATTTTGCACACGTGCTCGAGGAAGCTCTTCCTGGCCCAGCTGGGGTCACTGCCTGTAAAAGATGGGAGCACTTCAGAGACGCTGTGTTCAACGCTGCCATTTCCACCTTTGGCAAGAAGACCAGCAGGTCGGCAGACTGGTTCGAGGCTCACTCGGAAGAGATGACACCTGTAATCGAAGAGAAGAGAAACGCCTTGGCAGCCTACAAAGCCTGCCCAAGTCGGCGCAACTTACAGATCCTTCGGGCCGTCCGCTGCAAAGTGCAGCAGAGCGCCAGGCGATGTGCCAACAACTATTGGCTCCAGCTCTGCTCCCAGATACAGACTGCAGCGGATACAGGCAATGTAAGGGGAATGTATGACGGCATCAAGCAGGCCCTTGGCCCAATCCAGAGGAAGACCGCTCCTCTGAAATCTGCCACTGGCGAGGTGATTCAGGACCAGACACTGCAGCTGAAGCGCTGGGTCGAGCACTACTCTGAGCTATACGCCAGGGACAATGTGGTCACCGAAGATGCCCTGAGCTCCATTGAGTGTCTGCCTGTGTTAATGGAGCTCGACAGTGAACCGACCCTGGAAGAACTCAGCGATGCCCTAGACTCCCTTGCTTCTGGTAAAGCTCCTGGCAAAGATGGCATTCCTGCTGAGACCTTGAAGTGCTGCAGAGGTAGCCTGCTCATGGAGCTGCACGAAATTCTCTGCCTCTGCTGGGAAGAAGGAGAGGTGCCACAGGACATGAGGGATGCCAACATCGTCACACTGTATAAGAATAAAGGTGACAGGGGCGACTGCAACAACTACCGTGGAATCTCCCTCCTCAGTATTGTCGGAAAGCTGTTTGCTCGAGTCGCATTGAAGAGGCTCCAAGTACTTGCAGAGAAGAGTTTATCCAGAATCACAATGTGGATTCAGAGCTGGCAGGTCCACCATCGACATGGTCTTTTCCCTCAGACAACTGCAGGAGAAATGCAGGGAACAGAAGCAGCCACTCTTTGTAGCCTTCATAGACCTGACGAAGGCCTTCGACCTCGTCAGCAGGGATGGCCTGTTCAAGATCCTCCCCAAGATCGGATGCCCACCCAGGCTCCTCAGCATCATCAGATCTTTCCATGAGAACATGAGGGGCACCGTGGTCTTTGATGGCCTAACATCAGGCGCCTTTGACATCCGAAGTGGAGTAAAGCAGGGCTGCTTACTGGCTCCAACCCTATTCGGGATTTTCTTCGCAGTTATGCTGCGGCACGCCTTCGGATCTGTCACGGAAGGCATTTACCTCCGGACCAGGTCGGATGGGAAGCTCTTTAACCTCGCCAGGCTGAGAGCCAAGACAAAGGTTCGGCTGAGGTGTCTGCGCGACTTCCTCTTTGCCGACGACGCAGCAGTCACTGCCCACTCAGCTGAAGACCTCCAACGGCTCATAACCCGCTTCAGCGAGGCCTCTCAGGCTTTCGGACTCACCATCAGTCTGAAGAAAACACAAGTCATGGGACAAGGAGTGGACTCCCCACCTGACATCGGCATCTCTGATTCCAAACTGGAAGTTGTTCACGACTTCGTGTACTTGGGCTCCACAATCTCTGACTCCCTCTCTCTTGATACGGAGCTAAACAAACGCATCGGTAAGGCATCTACTACCATGTCCAAACTGACAAAGAGAGTGTGGGCCAACAATAGGGTAACTGAGTATACTAAGATTCAGGTTTACAGATCCTGTGTCCTGAGCACTCTCCTTTATGGCAGTGAGTCTTGGACACTCCGCGCCCGTCAGGAAAGACGGCTGAATGCCTACCACATGCGCTGCCTTAGGCACATCTTGGACATCACCTGGCAGGACAAGGTGACAAACAACAACGTCTTGGGGAGAGCAAGAATCACCAGCATGTACACAATGCTGAAACAGAGATGAATGCGCTGGCTCGGGCACGTTGTGCGAATGGGCGCGGCAGGATCCCCAAGGATCTCCTGTATGGAGAGCTGAGGCAGGGAAAGCGTCCAGTAGGCAAGCCCCAGCTACGGTACAAAGACGTATGCAAAAGGGACCTGAAAGCCATGGACGTCGATCTCGCTATATGGGAGACACTGGCTGCAGACCGTTCAGCCTGGAGGCAGTCTGTTCAACGAGGTCTCTCCAAGTTCGAGGAGTCACTTGCCAAGGAATCGGAGGCAAAGAGACAGAGAAGGAAAGCCGGTAACCAGGAAGACAGACCAGAATCGGACTTCGTTTGTGCTCGGTGTGGGATGGACTGCCACTCTCGGATTGGCCTCATCAGTCACACCAGACGCTGCACCAGGATTGACAACTAGGGCGCAACTCCATAGTCTCCCGAGACTGAAGGATGCCTACTACTGCCACACCTTGTATTGTAACACTGCCACGCCTTGTATTGTAAATCTGCAACACCTTGAATTGAAAAACTTACTTCCTCACCTTGTATTGTAATCCACCCACACCTTTTATTGTAATATTTACCGTCACACATTGTTACATACGATCATTTATATTGTTTATATATAACCATTTTATCCGCAAAATTTATATAATAAACATAATAATTCCAGAGCCCGGCTCTGTGGTGCAGCGGTCAGCACGGCCGCCTCTAAAGTGGCAGACTCAGGTTCAACTCCTGGCAGAGCCTTTTTCTCTCCAACTAAAGTTACACCCAGATAAATTTACTGATTACTATTTTACATTATCTTCAGTTAAGTTTATGTGAAATACGTAAACAAATATTTAGCTAATTATATCGTATAAAAAACTCAATTAAGCCTACATTTTCATAATAAATTTATATTTATTTAACAAAGAAATTGCAAACACTGAAGCATTTGTTCTATTAAGAAGTGCAAAAAAAGTATTGTTAAACTGATGTTGTTACGTTATGTTGGTAGTCCAAACACAGTATGTTGGCCATTACATTGGTAGTCCAAATACAGTGTGACGTTATGTGCGCAGTGCAAATACAGTAACACCGCCACACAGTTTTTTGTAACTGTGGTGTTTGTGTGTTACTGAGGAAGTCTTGGTTGTAGGGTTGATGTAAAGTCATGACTTGGTTACTGACTTTAATACTTAATATGATTACATGACTAGTAGCTACCAAGCTTGGCGGGCGTCCTGTTCGCTCTATTGTTTACCTCCTCTCTCTGGCGTCTCAGCCGCCGCACATAGAAAACGGATGGTACCATTTTCTGTGAACATGACATCCCTCCTTTTCTTTAAAAAGAATGAATACAGGATGTCTACCATACTTGTAGCACAAAGCAAAGTTATTGACACAAAGTAAGTTATTACCATATCAAGAGATACTGCATACATTTAACATTAATTAAGCACACAAAGAATTTAAACAACTTAATCTTTTCCACAAAGGATTTCAATGTTAAAAATACATATGCAATGTTAAACAAACATGAAAGAAACTGTACTACAAAGTTACAAAATATTGAATGAGATATCTGCATTATTCAAACAATATTAAATTTAGTTTAGCACAATAAGTAAATACTTTTCATTACATAGGAACACAATTAATCATCAAATCGTGTAGGGCGTTTAACATGACGTTTAGGACGAGAGTCCTTAAATGCAATAACATCCCTTGATGAATTGTTTGTCGGGTTATAACTATTTTTTTCATTTTCTTTTGCACGACTCTGCACTTCATCATTTTCTACACTAGTTGGAATCACTTTGAAATAAGCCATATTACGTGTTATACTATGATCTCTATTACTAGCTGTTACCATAGTTCCTTTTACACTAATCACTTTATATGGTTTTGTATCATACGGCATATCTAACTTTCCCTCTTTTTTCTTTTTAACGAGAACAGTGTCACCAACCTTTATGAACTGTTCCTTTGCACGTTGATCATGAGCAATTTTCATTTTGCCCTTGGCTAGTGCATCCTTCTGAGCGAGACGTTTATCCGTTACCTCGGCTGGCATGACGGGTAGTGCGATTCTCATCGGACGTCCAAATAAAAGTTCACCAGGTGACTTGCCCAGTGTTCCATGCGGTGTTGCACGGTAGTTCCTGAGAAAAGCATACATAGCTTGTTTCCAGGATCGTCCTTCGGCATGAGCACAGCGTACCGCTTTCATGAGAGGTTGCATGAATCTCTCAACTTCTCCATTTGCTTGGGGATGTAGTGGCATCACACGGCGGTGTTTGAATCCAATATGCTCAGCAAAGTTGACAAAGTCTTGTCCATTGAATGGCGGTCCATTGTCCGTCTTGACAACTTCAGGAATGCCAAAGTTTGAAAAGATCTTGTCAAGTTTCGGGATGACGGCCTTTGCAGATGTGGAATTGATGATTTCTACTTCTGGATAACGTGAGTGATCATCAATGACTACCATCAAGTACTCTCCAGTTGGTAGTGGTCCGCAGAAGTCCATTGATACTTCCGTCCATGGTGCAGCAGGTAGTGGTGAAGGTTGTAGAGGTGTTGGTCTTGAAGTATCCACTGCAGCTTGGCAAGGGACACAGACATCATGCATATCCTTTGCTTGACGATCAATGCCAGGAAACCACACCTTTTCTCGTAGCAGCTGTTTGGTCCTAACAAGACCTTGGTGTCCTTGATGTGCAAGCTTCAGAGCACGTTGCTGGAGAACAGCTGGAATAACGATACGAGTACCTCGCAGCACAGTGTCGCGTTGTTGCGTAACACTTAATTCTGTCTGGAAGCGTTCAAGTGCTTTGAATGCATCTTGGTCAACTCCTGAGGGTGGGATGCGTGGAAACTTTTTCTTAGTCAATGCATCCACTGTTGCTTGCAGAGTTGGGTCCTCCAGGGTTGCAGTACGGATTTCATCAAGAGTGAGAGCCTTAGGGACTGCATCACAGGTTACAGAGTGTACATATTCCTCGGCAACTTGCTGATGCTTGGTGATGGTGAAAATGTTTGCAGGATGTCGACTGATGTAATCAGCGGGATTGCCTGCACCCGGCTTGTATTTCACCGTAAAGTTGTATGGTTGCAGACGAAGAGCCCATCTCTCAATGCGAGCTGGTGGTTTGGACTTTGGATTATTGAAGATGGTCTCCAACGGTTTGTGGTCAGTGACCATCGTGGTGAAGGGCGCACCAAGCAGATACACATTGAAGTGTTCACAGCCCCATACAAGAGCAAGAGCTTCCTTCTCTGTCTGACTGTATCGTTGCTCAACATCTGTGAGAGAACGGCTGGCGTAGGCAATTACTACTCTGGAATCTGGTTGACCAGGTTTGTGTTGGGCTAACACAGCACCTAAACCAACAGGACTAGCATCCACCGTTAACTCAGTGTCCATTGATGGATCAAAGTATGCAGCAGTCGCATTCTCTACTAGTGCATCTTTCACAGCATCAAATGCATTTTGCTCGATATCGCTCCAGTACCATGATGCATTTTTCTTCAGGAGCTCACGTAGAGGCTTCGTAATGGTAGCAAAATCTGGAATGAAGCGAGAACAGTAGTTTGCCATTCCCAGAAAACTATGTACTTCAGTGGACGTTGAAGGAGGTGCAGCATTCTTGCTATCTGCAACTTTCTTAGGATCTGGAGACAGACCTTTGTCACTAAGTACATGTCCAAAGAATTCAATTTTATGTTGATTGAACTCACACTTTGCTCGGCTTAGCGTCAAATTCTTTTCTCGTAAGCGTTGCAATGTTGCACGAAGAGCTTTGTCGTGTTCAGCTTGGGTACGGCCATAAACAATGATGTCATCAGACATGTTGTCAGCATTAGGTATATCTTGCAATACCTGGCTGATGGTGTGCTGGAATACCTCGGCAGCACTGTTAATACCAAAACTCAGGCGCTTGTACCTATACAGACCTCGATGTGTCGTAAACGTTGTGATGAAGCGACTCTCATCATCAAGTTCAAGCTGATGATAGCCCTTGTTTAAATCTAACTTGCTGAATATAGTTGCACCATTCAAGCGGTAGATCATATCATCTACAGTCGGTGTAGGATGGCGTTCACGCATTATTGCCTTGTTGGGAACACGCATGTCCACACAAATGCGTATCTCATCTGGATTCTTCGGCTTTGGTGGAGTGACAATTGGGCTTACCCATGGTGTTGGGCCTGTTACTGGTTCAATGATATCTAGTTCCATCAGCCTATCCAGTTCGGCATCGACTTTCTTGCGAGTATGGAATGGTTGTCGGCGATGTGGTTGGGCAACTGGAATTACATCTGGGTTGATATGCAGATGTACTTTGCTATCAGTATAACAACCTATGGATTTAAATCGATCAGAAAATTCAGCAACAATACCATCAATATTGTTTGCAGATTCCACTGCTACAGCATTAGAAAGCTGAAGTAGCCCCAATTTGGTTGAAGTCTTGTAACTGAGTAAAGACTCCTTTGCATTCCTAACAACATGGAATGTAGTAATGAGCATTGCATTCTTTGACTTAATCTCTGCAGTGAAAGTTCCAATCACTGGCAAGGCTACCTTTGAAGCATAGGCAGTGGCTTTGCCATTATAGTTCTCAAGCTTTGGGAACTGTTTTTTAAATTTCTCATAGTGGCACTCAGCAATGGTATCAATGTTTGATCCAGTGTCAATGAGAACTTTGAGACAAATACCAGCAATGTATACACATGTCTCTGGGTTGTTTGGAAGATCATTCCATTCTGTGATTGCTTGTACTCCATAAGTATAATCACATTCACTGTCATCTGAGACTGGTTGTAATGAAATGTTGTCTTGTACATTATTAACATTCTGGATATGAGGTGCAATATTGTGTTTACCACCTCGACCCCTATGACCTGATCCTCGTACAGTGCTTTTATTCATTGACTGTGGTTTCTTTAGTGCGGAACGACACATAGCACCAAAATGACCTAGTTTTCCACACTCTTAGCACTTCTTACCTTGAGCAGGACAAACATTATCTTGGTGTGGGTAGTCTCCTCCACAATTGTAACATTTATTGTTGACACCCTCTGATGTGGGTCGTTGTGACTGCTTGAGCCTTGTTCCTTGACCCCAGTTGTGACGTGGTTCTCGGCTAAATTTACTGTTAGGTTTGGCATGATATCTTCTTTGATTACGATGTCCTCCCTGCACCTTACATACCTCATCACTGTTAGTAACAGTGGCAGAACCGTTGTTGGCACTGCACTCCATGACACAAGCATCACGTGCAGCATCTTCCATTCGACGAGCCATATCCAGTATCTTGGTAAGAGAACTGTCATCATCAACAAGTTCTAGAGCTCTTCGACGAAGACGTGTAGATGTGCATGATTCAATTATTTGCTGTTTGATTTCTTTGTCAACATCAGCAAACTCACAATGGGCTGCTAAACCCTGCAGACGTGTGTAGGTATTGATCCACAGTTTCATTGGAGAGTTGTTTTGCTCTCCTGAAATGCATAATTTCCATAGCAGTATTTTGCCTTGGTTTGAAATGCTCTGTTAGTTTGGCTTTGGCAGTGTCATAATCTTTGGCACCACCAGTGTCTTTCAGTGTGTCAAAGATGTCACAAACTCTATCACCTGCATAATGAAGTAGAAAGGCACGCTTTCTTTCAGCACTTTTGATGTCAGAAACTATCAACAAATTTTCAAACCTTTTAAGCCATTTGACCCACCTCTGTGACAGGTTTGTCTGATCACAGTCAGGATCAAATGCAGGAAACTGAGGTATATTTGCCATTTTTACTGAATAAATGTAAACTTATCACTTAAATGTTCCTCAGAATATTAAACACTTACTGCACTGTATATGTTAGTCAAGAATTCACTGTAATTACTTTAATTTTGCAAAGCACACAAGCATTTTAATGCAAAAGTTCACAACAGTGCACAATATAGCAGCAACTGACTTCTTACCTAGCCCTTGTGTACATGTGTTGTTCCTACTCAAAGCAGCAGCACAGCAGTTGGGACAGCAGTTGGTACAGCAGCAGTTGGTACAGCAGCAGTTGGTACAGCAGTTGGTACAGCAGTTGGTACAGCAGTTGGTACAGCAGTTGGTGCAGCAGTTAGTTCAGTGTGATGAATTTTGTAGCACGAAGCGTCGTTTCGTAACCAAAACATCAGGTTTTGTACACATCAAAGCGTCGTTTCGTACACAACGTCGGCAGATTCCTCAGTACACAGTTTCTTCAGCACAGCTTGGGTAGCACACAGCTTGGGTAGCACACAGCATCTGTTAACATACAGCATCGGGTATGGTGCTCACAGCTTCTCTTTCTCCTCCAGGCAGCATGCTTCTCCCTTGTGTTTGAAACTGAACAAATACCTGCGTTCACAGTTCATCCTCGTCGCCAATGTGGTGTTTGTGTGTTACTGAGGAAGTCTTGGTTGTGGGGTTGATATAAAGTCATTGCTTGGTTTCTGACTTTAATACTTAATATGATTACATAACTAGTAGCTACCAAGCTTGGCGGGCGTCCTGTACGCTCTATTGTTTACCTCCTCTCTCTGGCGTCTCAGCCGCCGCACATAGAAAACGGATGGTACCATTTTCTGTGAACATGACAGTAACACTTACTGCAACACATTGCATTGAAACACTTGCTGCCAGACCTTGTTTTGTAACACTTACTGATACACCTTGAATTCTAACACTTACTGCCATACCTAGTGTTGTAACACATGCTTGTACACCTTGTATTCTAAGACTACTGCCCCTTGAAGTATAATATTTCCAGAAATACTTTATATTGTAATACTGCATCACCTTGTTTTGATGCACCATCACACTTTGCATTTCAACACTTTCTACAACATTATGAATTGTAATACTTACTTCCACATCTCGTGGAATATAGAATATAACGAGAATATAAACAATATTTAACTCCCTATAACACTTTCACGCATTTGATGATTTCTAGGTCGTCACCAAATTTTCTTACGTTTCCGCATAACAGACTACGCGTGTAGTCCGGCGAAAAAATATTTGTATAAATTCCATTTATTATCCGATCAACTTGGGAATAGTTTACAAATGTTTACCATGAAATTTACGTTTTTTCTAATAGTCGAACAGCTTATTAAAGAGAACGGCATGGCAGTGAATCATCGTGGTAAAACAATTGTATTATTGACACGACGAGTATAATCGACGTAGTTTTTATATATGTTGCCGGTCGAACGCATTCTTATGTGACCTTTAATACTTATGGTCTTATAGAACAATCTATTGCGAACATATTGGAACAAAAATGAAATACATACATCGAAAAATAATGTCAAGACAGTGAATTGAATATACACTTTTCAAAGCGAGTTTCGCTTTGAAAAGCGAAACTCGCTTTTTTTAAAACTTTTATTAGGTAGGAATTTAGGTTGTGATTGTGCTGAGTTTTGCACAAATGCAGACTAAATACCTTAGTAGTTTCTTTAGTAGAAATTATTTCAACTAGTCTTGAACTAGTCAATAAGGCATTATATTATTCATTATTGTGCTGACCCTGCAACAGGGTGACATCCAAGTACCTTATGCTCATTATTGTGCTGATCCTGCAACAGGGTGGGATCCAAGTACCTTATACTGACTCTGATTACAGTATATATACATATGTATATAAATCATTTTGTGTATTCACTATTTGCATATATAAATTTTGAGTGCTGCTGAATGTTCACTATTACATCAAATGGTGATAATGAAGAGCTAGTCAGGAGAATTTCTAATAGTGACATTCAAGTATTGCTCAAAATTCTTAGCTGCTTGTTGTTAGGTAGGTGCATTTAACTCGGAATGAGGAAGAGTGCAACTTAGCCAGAATAATTTAGGCTGTAATCAATTTACTTGCCAAGCTTATGAACAAGTACCCAAGCTACATTAGCAATACCTATTCAAGATCTATGAAATTTGGACTTAAAGCCACCATGGCTACTCCTGAAAAATTAAAGAGAATCTGTATTGGCCTTAAAGGTCATTTAACCAGACTGATCAATAAGTCTGAAACTTTATCTAAAGCAACTCCCATTGATTACCATCAATTAGAAATATCATTGAGAGTAGCTGATCTCAAATTTGATCAAGTCAGATCTACAATCAGGTCTTATTTTGATATACTGAATGCAGCAGAAACTGATCCTGATGAAATCGATCAAACTCTAGCTGAGACATCTCAATATGAAGATGACACTCAAGATAAGCTTAATGTACTATGTAATATAGTAAGTCAACATAAATTCAATGCAAATAATACTGTGTCTCAATCCAGTGTACAATTACCTGAGGTTCGTCGACCTACTTTAGACTTACCTACATTTGCAAGACTAAATGAAGAAAATTGGGACACATTTTGGACTTCATTTGAGTTCATATACATGCAAAACCTTCTCTTGATAAGGTTTCTAAATTCTCTTACCTAAACAGTCTTCTCAAACGGGAGGCTAAAAAGGTCATAAATAACCAAAGCTCTTGCTGAGAGCAATTATGAAGACGCTATAAAACTACTAAAATTGAGCTATTGCAACAAAGAGTTAAGTATAGCTAACCTATATTATCAGTTACTGGATCTGAATGCACCAAGTAACCGACCAGACTCACTTCAAAGCTTCAGGCTAGAAGTAGAGTCTCTAGTGAAGGCCTTAGGTACTAAAGTTGATGTACCAGCTTCCGAATGGTCAATTAAGTTACTTTTACAGAGGAAATTACCTCGAAATATTTTAGCAGAAATCTGCTCACACTATAAAACCGAGTGTCTCACTCTCGAGGAAATATTCGAGGGGTTAAGAATAATGGTCAACAGGTTGAAAACTCATGATAAGATTAAACCTGAGTCTAAGCAACCTAATACTGACAATTCAGTTAAACCAAAATCGCCTTTGAACAAGTCTAGTAAATTCAAGCCTAGGACTGTTCCATCCACGGGAAAGAAGAGTGGTAACATAGGTATTTATTCAGTATCTCCCTCTGAGACTGTAGTTGATGTGTCTGCCAAGAAGACAAACTCAGCAAGAGAGAGAAAGTGTCTGTTCTGTGAACAAGAGCATGTCACTTATAAATGCAATGTTTATCCTAACTTTGATACCAGGATTAAACGCCTACAAGAATTACATAGATGCACCAAGTGCATGGGTTCTCATGACCCCAGTAAATGTGTAGTCCATCTACGGTTGTGCAGTAGATGCAACAAAGGTATGCATCATTATGCCTTATGTAGAAAGACATCACAATCTACCACACCTCGGGTGGATTTTATGAATTCTCCCACAGTTCAATACTGCAAAGTACACCAAGAAATTAATGTACATGCAACTGAAGTCAGGCAATAATACTACTCTGCCTAAAGCTCAGCTTAAACTAATTAATAGGAAGTATAGAGTCAATACTAGAGGTCTTTTCAAGCAAGGATCACAGAAGACCTTCATCACACAGCAGTTAGTTGAGCGGTTGAAATTAAAACCTGCCAAACCTGCCAGGGAGCCGGTCGGCCGAGCAGACAGAACGCGGGACTTGTGATCCTGTGGTCCTGGGTTCGATCCCAGGTGCCGGCGAGAAACAATGGGCAGAGTTTCTTTCACCCTATGCCCCTGTTACCTAGCAGTAAATAGGTACCTGGGTGTTAGTCAGCTGTCACGGGCTGCTTCCTGGGGGTGGAGGCCTGGTCGAGGACCGGGCCGCGCGAACACTAAAAGCCCCAAAATCATCTCAAGATAACCTCAAGATAACATGTGAAATTAAGTATCTCTGGGTTCTTGACTAACAGTGGACCTCGTGAATACCAAGTAGTCAAGGTATTAGTACGACTTGGATCTTCCACTAATTCAATACTAGCGGAAGTAGTGGATAAGCTTCCTTCAGACCTGCAGGTCACAGTACTTGTTCACACTGCGAAATATCTCAGACGTAACCGCATGCGGCTAGCGTATCACAAAATAAATTCTGACCGCCTCATAGACGTTGGTATCCTAATAGTTGCTGACTATTATTACAGATTTATAAATGGATGCACCCGACAACTAGGGATGAATTTGTTGTCATCTGCTGGAGGCAAATTGCTAACAGGACCGGTGCTTTTTCAGCAAAAATCTGTGTCAACCAACAAACAACCAAACAATTCAATAGTGGCGTGACTAGGCTCGGAACAGTCACCCCTACATTTCAGAGAAATATCTGGAGATAATGAGTCTGATCCACCTGTATTTAGACTGTGGGATTTAGACACTTTAGGTATTGTCCCTGATAAGCGATCCCTGATGATATGTGGACTTACAGCAATATCTGGACACAGTTATCTATAGAGGTAAACAATACTGGGTGAGACCTGGCATGGAAGTTGAATTATCCCCAACTTTTAGTGAATTATTTCATGGCAGCTCCCCAATTAAAGTCTCAATTAATACAGTTACAGAAAAAGCCTGATAAACTGAATATGTATCATCAATTAGTTCAACAACAACTCGACAGTAAATTCATTGAAGTTGTTGATAACGATGACCGAAAAACAGGTCACTATCTACCCCATCACGCTGTAATGAAAGACTCAGTGACGACACCAATACGTATCGTTTTTAACTGTAGTGCCAAAGTGAAGGCAAACAGCGTGTCCTTGAATGAGTGTCTCCAAACTCGACCTAGCCTAACACAAAGGCTATATGACGTATTATTACGATTCCGTACTGGTATTTTTGCTTATACTGCTGATATCAGTAAAGCTTTCCTTAGAGTAGGCTTACAAGAGGAGGATCGTGATTTTACCAAATTTCTCTGGATTAAGGATCCACTGAATCCTGACAGTAATGTCATAACCTACATATATATCCCCTCATATAACCAGAACAATAATCTCGTCCCTCACTGGAAATGGAAACATTGGTTAGTGCAATAGGCCTGGGACCCTGAAACTTCTTCAGTCGATTCAAGTGTATGAGCATTACCTGGTTATGCTGGTCAGAGTGCCTCACTTTGTACTTGAGGTCCCCAGTCTTTTCTGTCACAATGTAGGGGCCTTCGTACTTGTGGGACAAAGTGTTCCCTAGTCGAGGCTTTAATACCAGGACAGGGTCACCAGGCTGAAATACCCGCAACTTAGCCTTAGCATCGCTTCGTTCTTTCATATTTTCTTGAGCCTTCCCAAGATACTTTAGTGCAGCCGCCTTGCAGTCCTTGAGTCTCTGGTGGTGTTGCACAAAGAAAGCCAAACCTTCGGTCAACGTTACGTTCCCTAACAGATCTCCTATAACATTTGCAAGGTTCCACGAACTTTATGACCAAAGACTAACTCAAAAAGAGAACATCCCAGTGAACTTTGTAGCCCCTCTCGAGCAGCAAACAAAAGATACGTCAAGTTCTCATCCCAGAAGGTGTGAGAACTCTCGCACGATGTCTTCAACATCTGCTTCAGAGTTAGATGGAGCCGCTCAATTACCCCTGACTCTTTGGATGGTATGGGCTGGAAACCTTATGAGTTATTCCATGGTCCTTACAGAATTGTTAAAAAATATCACACTAAAAGTTAGTACCATTGTCAGTTTGCACGACCCGAGGCAGTCCAAAAGTGGAAAAAAATTACAACAACAACGAGCAACAACAGTCTTTGCTCGGTTGTTCCTTACAGCAAAAGCCTCTGGGTAACGGATCGTAATACACATCATCGTGATTAGGTAAATATTACCAGTCTTAGTTCTAGGTATTGGACCAACACAGTCCATTACCACATGAGAAAATGGTTTCTCCGGCACGACAATAGGCCTTAGAGGAGCTTTAGGTGGTGTCTGGTTTGGTTTCCCAACAAGTTGACAAGCAATACATGCATTACAAAATTTTGCCACATCGCTTTTCAGCTTGGGCCAAAAAAATACTTGCAGATTTTGTGATAAGTAATATTAATACCTTGATGTCCCCCCATAGGATCATCATGAGCAGCTGACAAAACTCTCCCTATAGCATGTCAGCAACATAATCTGGTGGACTACCTCCCACTCATTTGACAAGGGAGCACTCTGTGGTCTCCATTTTCTCATCAAAATCCGATCATTGTAGTAGTACCCAGCTGCTGCGTCTACAATTTCCTCCTTAGAGATGGCTACCTCGTGGCATTCTGCAAGACTGGGGTCAGCTTTCTGTAACTCACTCAAGGAGGCGTCCAGGCCTTGGTCAGATGCCATTGGCCGAGGCTCAACAGTGTTCTCCTCCACCTCCTCACTACTCTCGGTAGGCGGTGGTGGCAGGCTCTCCACAATGTCCTCGGCCATGTCATCGAGTCGGGCCATGAATGTGTCCGCAAAATCCACTTGGCTTTCACCACTCGGAAAGTTCCTCGTGTCCTCGGGATTTACCACCTTGGCTAGCACAGGGCTGCCCTTACATTTAAGTCCCATAGACCAGGTCACCGTGCACGCAGGGTACACAACATTATCCTCTGCAGCGGGTAGATCCAGGAAAACCTTAGGGGTAGGCAACATAATAGGCAGTCTGAAGTCCCCTACCTTATCCCCTGCTAAATCATTACCCAATATTACATCAACATTAGGGAAAGGTAGGTACGAAGTGACTCCGACTGTACAAACACCCTTGTGGAAATCAGACTCTAGGGTAACCTTATGGAGGGGTACTGCTCGAGTATCACTAGTGACACCCTCGACCAGTACCACCTCTCCAGTGTCGAGAGTGTTGGCACCTTGCAATGCACTCTCTAAAATTAAGATTTGGATGACACCGGTGTCTCGGAAGATCACCACGTCCTTCCAGGAAGATCCCTCAGACAAAAGTAGTCTCCCTTTCGATAAGAATGGGGTAAGCAGGTCCAACCACTGTGGGTTGGAGGTCTTACTCTCTAACCCTTCAGAAGGCCTCAAGCCCTGTGTCACAACAAGAGCATTGGGTCTTTTTTCCGGGTACAGTTGCCAACAACGGCTAGTAATGTGGTTAGGATGTTTACAGTGACCACAGATACGTCGGGGAGAAAAGATATTACTAACAGGATTGCCCTTCAGTTCACTCTTAGGTGCCGTGGGGCTAGACAATTTAACAAGGTTTGTTATGTCTGAAACAAAAGGTGCATTAGGTAAAGGGTTAGAATGAGCTGGACTGGACTGGCTGTGGGTATAAGTTTTGCTACTCAGCGGTGTATAATTGTTTTTATTTTATTTTATATCCCCCTATTTTAGAATCTACCTCTATCCTTCCTCTAATGTAATGTGCTACATTCTCTGGCATATTATCTATAAAGTGCTCCACTAAAACTAAATTCTTAAGTGCCTCGTATGTTTCGGCTTTAACTGAGCGAATCCATTTTTCAAACAATCTAATTTGATCATTAGCAAATTCAGTGAACGGTTGGTTGTGAGTAGGCCTAAGGATGCAATAAGCTTGGCGGTGAGCTTCAGGCATAATTTCATATGCCCTCAAAATCCGTTCCCTGACTTTACTATATTCAAAACACTCGTCGTCAGCAATGTTTGTAAAAATATCTTGGGCCTTATCTTTAAGTCTTCCCTGTAGGATTTTCACCTACTCTTCCTTTGGCCAGTTCATGGACATGGCTGAAAATGGTTGAAAAACCTTTCAGGGTCCGACTCTGAAAATTCAGTCAAGTTATGCTTTTTCTCATAATGCCTATCGTTTGAATCTCCGGCAGGTGGTGGTCCAGTGGTATTCGCTCAAATTTTAGCCTTCTCGGTTTTGATTCTTTGCTCCTCTAGTCATATTTTTGCTAACTATGTAAGTACTATGTACAATTAAAGAGATTGTAAAATCTCTTGTATGTATGTACCTTACCTAAATAAACATTCGATTTGATTTTGATTTGAATTGATTTGAACTCTTTAGCCATCTCTCTGTCCCTATGAGCTGCACTTTTCGCTTGGCTAGGCTGGCATAAAGGTGTATCATCTGGCAATAGTTCTTGATCCATGCAATGTTGTAATATTTCATTCACCAAAGTCCACTTTTTATCCGCGTCATTTAACTCTAGGCCAAATTCCTTGCCTAACAATATTAAATTAGACTTGATAAGCTTCCTGATCTCTACCACTGAAGGATCCTTTGCCAGTTCCTGCATTTTATCCTCCATCACTATTTAATTTAGCTCCTAGCCAAAGAAAAAATTAAAAAATAAAAATTGGAAAAAAAACAAAAATTTACACGGCCCCTTAACACATGGCCACACTTACCTCAATCGTGAAGGGATCCAGCTGGGTGTCCAATCAGTGCAATATATATCCTTTGCTAGATGAGCTGGGCCCTAGGCTAACACACAACCATTCTGCGGAAAACAAGAATTTTTAGTTTTGGCACTCAAAAATCAAATTTTTTACAATTACAGTTCATCCCAGTCAGGCCAACCACTTGTTAAGGATTGGTGGTCTGATATGTGGGGCTTGTATTATGGAGTAGGTTCAGCAGTTAGAATTAAGATGTATCTCAAGTATGGGAGATCATAAAGGCTCGGCCCCAATAAGATATAAACAGAGATAATTAATTGGCTACAAGACAATGTCAGCCTAGAGGTAGATCATTGATCTCCTACACGGGAAGAATGGATACTCCTTTAAAACTAACTTATTTATTAAACCCTCTTAACAACCCCCCCCCCCATATACATTCACAACAATAACAATAATTACTTTACCACACTATCTTACGTTAAAAGCCTTGGTCCACATAAACAGGATATAAGGTTTTACAATGAGCACAAGCTAGGGTAAAGTCTACTAGGCAAGGGACACTAGCAAGGACTCTAGGTAGCTTACTGGTACTACTGGAGCCCATGTGGTTCCACTGGGACCCCCTTAGAGTAACTTAGCAATATAAACACTAGTGATCACCTAATTAATTAATACACATTAATACTCTACACATTACAACACACTTATGCCAGAAAACGAGAACACAACACATTACTTATCTTGGTAAACTAGACACAGAATAAGGTAAGGGAGAGAAGCAGGAGGAAGTGGAGAGGGATGCAGAGATCATTACATCACGACGCCAGCCAGAGAAGGAGGTGCGTCTCCAGTTTCAGCTTCCTCCAGTTTACTCAGATCTACTTTACTAATACTTTCTAATCATTTGTAAACATAGCTGATGCCTATTTTATTAATTAATAATCAACCACAAGCTCAGTCTTTAAATGCTCAGTGAGAAACAAGATTCGTCTTACGTCTGGCAAGAAAGATACGAACAGACACACATTGGCAAGCATTCCAAATAATATAAAGTCGTTTATTTAGCTCAATTTGACATCTGGTTTCCACTGATGAACCCAGGGTCGTAACAACCGCGCTTTGCTTCGGCGCCATTGACACCGCAGTCTGCTCAGGAGTCCCCGACTCCGCGCTCTGCTCAGGCATCCCCGACTCCCCGCTCTGCTCAGGCGTCCCCGACTCCCCACTCTGCTCAGGCTTCCTCGACTCCCCGCTCTGCTCAGGCATCCCCGACTCCCCGCTCTGCTCAGGCGTCCCCGACTCCCCGCTCTGCTCAGGCGTCCCCGACTCCCCGCTCTGCTCAGGCGTCCCCGACTCCCCGCTCTGCTCAGGTGTCCCCGACTCCCCGCTCTGCTCAGGCGTCCCCGACTCCCCGCTCTGCTCAGGCGTCCCCGACTCCCCGCTCTGCTCAGGCGTCCCCGACTCCCCGCTCTGCTCAGGCGTCCCCGACTCCCCGCTCTGCTCAGGCGTCCCCGACTCCCCGCTCTGCTCAGGTGTCCCCGACTCCCCGCTCTGCTCAGGCGTCCCCGACTCCCCGCTCTGCTCAGGCGTCCCCGACTCCCCGCTCTGCTCAGGCGTCCCCGACTCCCCGCTCTGCTCAGGCGTCCCCGACTTCCCGCTCTGCTCAGGCGCCGCTGCCACCGAGCTCTTTGCCACATCTGGTTGTACCTTGGTGTCATGTACAGTTTGTTTCAAGACATTAGAAATTGCTATGCAGGCATTAATTAGTAATTCTCTGTTTTCGGCGGGAGTTTCATCCAGGATTTCCATCATCTTCAAAAAAGTTACATCATCCTTTTTGCAGAGCCAGTACGCAGAGTGGTCACTGAGACCATTTCTCCTTGAATTATTAGTCATGTTGGCACATTTTTTGTGTATGGCTGCTGAACAGAGTTGCATTGAAAGCTCTATTGGTAATCTACCTTCATGTTGCATTCTATGCACGTTTTTATCAAAGACATTTTTGTTGAACACTTCTGTTCAGTGGTAATGGTTTTCCAAGGTCTTACAAGGTGGGCTGTTGACCGTTGGGGGTTTGACCGTGGGTGTTGACCGTTGGGGGTTAACCAATGGGGGTTGACAGTGGGTGTTTACCAACTTGAGATAGGCCGGTAGGAGGCTGTATGGACTGACAGTGTTGCTACCACATGTCGCACTCTTAATTTGTTTTGTTCACTTGTTAGATTACATTACTTGCATTTTCCCACTTGTTATCTTACAGTGGAGGCGTCTAGTTTCTGTGTCTGGGCACTAGTTACCTGAGTGCGTAACACTATTTGGAAGAATTCACACACACACAGTGGGTACTGGGGTGGGCCTACCTCCAAATGGCCCGTGTTTATATACACACGACGGACTTATTTTGTGTATAATTTGTTCACTTGTTGTTAAAATATGTTATCTTAATTTTTGTATAATAGACACACGTTTTGCATAGAGAGCTTAGCACTATGGGCATTGATTTCTTGATGTTTCAATAGCGAGGGATGTGATTTATTGACGACTTGGCAACTATTGCCTAAGGCCTGCTGGCACTACGAGGGCAGGCATTGACTACACACGAGTTTCACTTATTTTTCCTTGAACACAAACGGTCGGATGGTAATCACTATGATATGCTTTTTAATATGTTGTGACACACTTTAAAAGTTATGTGACTGTGTTTAGTTCCTGTATTACTGAAATATCCCTAGATATATATTGTTTTCTGCGGAGCTCGCATAGTGTGGCCCTTCCCCCTCTCACACCCAGAACGACACCATTTGGAGGAGGAGGAACGACAATCAAAACAAAAGTTACTCTAATTGAATTTAAACAATTACGTTAACACACACGTGTCTCAACGACACTTAAATGGCATCAATAACTCGTAAATCAATTAATTACATCAACTTGAAAGTCAAGCATTCGGTGAGTAATTCCCAATTAATTACTGAATACAACAGCCTATTAATTCAGACGAGTATTGACAAAGCCTACTGTCTCTCAACTGACAGTTCACTTCCGGTCTTACGACAAGATTACCTTAACGAGGGTAGACTACTGTACCACACACAATGTTCCAATACTCCGTGTAAACAACAACATCAAACCAGGTGAATTCACTAAGTGGCGATTACTAATTCTCTCTAATTAGCTACGAGTGCTTAATCACTCTGTCCGCAGACAGAGCTGATCAGTCCAACGAATTACAACAGCTTAATTACAGCGCAATTGACTCCGATCATAACAGACCGTAAACCCCTTACGTTAATCACTCAATTAACGACAGCTTGTTAAATCGTTAACACTACGTTAGTCTTCACTTGACAATTCCTCCACTGCGTGAACTTCACTGTGACTGTTGCCTTTACACGTCCCTACGTTAATCACAACAATGTTCAACGAACAAGTGACCTCGTTAAGTAAATCGTGACCCCGGGTGACGTTAACTGACTTTAATTCTCACGGAATCCTTCACAGTACACAACGCCTTCCACCAAGGTCAAACTTGTCTACGGTTTACACACACAGTACAACACAGTACATCACAGTACAACACAGTACATCCTTGCCACTCACGGCAAAACTTGTAAATGACTTCCCCCAGTAAATTATCCACCAATAATTCACACTTTACCACAACACAACAGTAAAATATATAACCAAGGGAAATCTCCCTGTTACCACTTTTCACTGCTGAAAAAGGGAATCAAATTACAGCGAATACATACACGGCACATAGAAAAAATATAGAAGTAAATAACTCACTTTTTTACTCTACCTCTGAATGTGTCACTAGGTGTCTTCACACACGTCATAAATCACAGTTGGGCCCAATCCTCAACTTGATGACAAACAGGGTAGACTCACAAGTCTCCAATTCCCATTCACCTCCCCAGGTGGTCCCAGGGACAAAGGCCAGACGGAACACTGGGGGCGAACCCAGCTTCAGAGTTTTATTACCCAAACGGAAACAGTGTACTTACATCAATCATGTGGGGCCCCGCTCTTTCACTCACACATACACGTCAATCACACTCCCACTGCTGCTGCTGGATGATGACGTAGGCGTCCTCACTTCCTACACATGGTCAGGTGGAGCACAGGGTCCTAGACCACGGGGGTTAGCTCTACACACACAGAGACCAGGATGGCGCAGACACACCGGCTTAGGCAAGCCAGGGTGCGCACAACAGCAGGAATGCGGTACCACGCCCCTTCCACTTGACATGGTACCCAAGGATACGACGGTACACGGTGTTACACGGTACACGAGACCCGAGAGAGTCCTTCACTGTTCCTCAGAATTATAACATTTAAGGTTTCTCTCATAACACTGAAACCTTTTCTAGCACGTCTCACAGCAGTATCTTCAAGCACAGATACAATCGACGGCGGATGTCGCTTTTGTAGCCCGATAATAAACTACGCCTCACTCAGTCCAGTTCCTCTAAGATGGCGTCCCACAATTATGCGGCTAGATGACAAGTTCTCACGGCTTGATACAAGCCCCTTTCCGATTACCGAATTCTTACGTACGGCACACGGAAAGATAGCAAGATGTAAGCGTGACTTTAGTAACGTTGCAGGCGGTATTTCCCGATGCTTGGCCTAGCACGGGAAATGTCCTGTCCTCGGGCAGCAACGTCCTAGGTAAGAATGTCTTTCCCGCCAATATCATGCCTGGGGTACCATGCAGTACCCCTCAGCGTCTTGGCCAATCACGGTTCAGCATTTCTGAGGCCCCAGAGCCTCAGCCAATGGCATACCTGCCCCATGACGCAACCCCCTCTCTCACGAGGTGGACACGTGATAGGGGGGGTGGTCTACGGCCGTTAACCCCCCATACCTCCCTCTCTACACTTGACTTGACCAAAAATTTCCCTGAAATCAACTCCCTCCTGTAATTCCCTTCACAGACCTGATACAGCGATCAGAATGACATCAATGGCTAGCAATTGTCATGGGCTGTCCAACGACACCCAACACGACTGTGGAAAAGTTATATCCAGAAAGTTGAATCACGGTGCACATCACTGGTGCACTATGCAATTTCGTACTTAATTCAGTGCACGAGAGAGCAGGGAAAATATGTCCCCTGACATCAACCTCCCACTAAGGGTTTATTTCACTGGAAGCGAAATACACCCCACCATTTTACCAGCTCGATGGTGTACTGTGCACGAGCTGTCACACACACCTTGACAGCTCACTTCCGGCTGGGTAGTGGTGGGTGGAGACTCCGTTTTCTATGCGTCGTCGCCCTGAGAGACTTGGGGTGACTCCTCCGATTCGTCCTGGGTAGTGTTACCTGACTTAGGCGCAGAGTGGTGCTCTGCTCCAGGGCCAGGCTCTAGCCGGCTCGACGCCTCGAAGCTAGGCTGAACCCCAAGCTCTGCAGCTCCGGCTTCAGTCTGTGTCATACCGGACACACTAGCAACACCCTGGGATGGACTACCCGGAGAGGCTCTATCTTCACTCTCTTCCGACCTTGATGAAGCATCATCGCGTTCCTCATAGCGTTTTAACATGTTAACATGGTACTTCTTATTGACCCCCCTTACGCATACGACGTACGTCAATGAGTGGACTGCACTCAGTGATGGTGAAGGGTCCCTTCCACTGTAGCAGGAGCTTGTTCCTGCTTGTAGGGAGGAGTAGGAGTACTTTATCTCCCACCTTAAACTTCCTCTCCCTGGCCTTCTGGTCGTACCTGCTCTTCTGGTACTCTTTAGCCTTGGCGAGTTCCTCCCTGGCCAACTTACACGTCTCTTCTAGACGGTTCCTCAAATCTATGACGTACTCATACGTCGTCTTGGTTTCTGGGGTACAGTCTTCCTCCTCCCATAGGTTCTTCAACACATGCAGCGGTCCCTTTACCGTGCGACCATACAGGAGCTCGAAAGGTGGAAAACCGGGTACTTGCCTAGGGTACTTCCCTGTAGGCAAACAATACCGGGTTAATGTACCTTGGCCACTCCTTTTGTTGCTCTATGCACATCTTCCTGAGCATTCTCTTTAGGGTACCATTAAACCGTTCCACCAACCCATTTCCCATAGCATGATAAGGTGTGGTGAATGATGCCTGCAACATGAGTAGCCTAGCTACTTCCGCCATCATCTCACTGGTGAACTGTGCCCCCCTGTCGCTGTGTATCTTCTCCGGTATACCTAAGCGACTGAAGAATCCAACCAATGCTTCCGCCACTGTGACGGTCTCGATATTCTTCAAAGGTGCCGCCTCGGATACCGAGTAGCATGATCTACCATGGTCAGGATATATCTACTGCCGTCTGATGCCCTCGGCTCAATCGGGCCAATTATATCTACACTGACCATCTTAAATGGTTCATCAATGATGGGGAAAAGCTTCAGCTTCCCTGGCTGAACCTTACCTCTGTCAGCGGTGCGCTGACAGGCGTCACATGACCGAGTGTACCGCTGTACGTCCCAGTCATCCCTGGCCAATAGAACGATGACTGAATTCGTTCACTGGTCTTAGCATGTCCCATGTGACCCCCCATTACTCCCTCATGACCGAGAGTAAACACAGCTAGGCGGTGCTCTTTGGGGACCAGTAATTGTTCCCAAGTGTCCTGGGGTGTTTCCACCCTGCGCACTAGCTTACCCTTAACCTCCAAGTACTTATACTTGCGCTTATTCATGGTGAAGACCCTACCCTCTGCGGCATGCTCTCTCATCTACTGAGTGTGGGGTCTTTCCTTTGGGCTTCCTGGAATTCTTTAGCGCTTACTCCTTTCAAAGAATGTAGTTTCAGCGGCTTGACCACTTTGGTGGGTTGCGCACTCATTGCGCGTGTGGTCACCGCGGCTACTAAAACCTTGTTCCCCCTGGGAGCAGCAGTGACACCCTCAGTCACCAGGGGTCTTCCCCCTCTCCTCTTATCTACCTCTGAGGCGGTGACCCTTGCCCACCCCGGGGTTGGCGGGACCTGGCTGGATCAGCTGATCGAGCCCCCACCCACCTCCTTGAGTTTCTTCCCGTTTTCTGTTGGCGGAAAGGAGCAGACTTTCCCCGTTTTCCTTGCGCCTGCTGGCTCTGTTCCTTAGCCGGGGATGCAGCTATGGCTTGGCTACCAGCTGACTGGCACGTGACGTCACCTCCAGCTGGTGTGAGTCCCGTTCTCTGTGAGTCACTTCCACAGGACCGACTCTTACTATTTGACACTCCAGGGGCGTTTCCCAACAACAACCCGTATACAGCGTTCTTGCATTTCACCGCTCGTATTTTACCTTTAACATATGGTGTGTCAACAATCAGGGATACCTCGATCATATCTATCTGTGTACCATCAGGGTATCTTACATGAATGGTTTCTGCCTGTCTCGTTCCCAGGCTCGACAAGGCTCTCTCGGACCATATGAGTAGTAGCTCCCCTGTCTCGAAAGACCTTGGTCCATTTACCATTAACTAAACCTTTTGCAGTCTCCAGGGTATGCTCCAGAGGATCACCTCCCTCGTGGGCACCCAGACCAGCAATTTGTGCGTGTGTTCCCCCCTTTTCTGCACGCTTGCTCTTCTTACACTGTGCTGCCTTGTGACCTGGCTGGCCGCAAATAAAAACAGCGGGGTCCACTGACCTTGTGTGGCTTATGGCTTACTCTAGACTTACTCTCTTTAGGCCTAGCCCCGCTCCCTGAGGCTTGGTCACGACGTCGGTTCTCAGATGAACCTCCCTGTCTAGGTCTGTGTGCCTCAGCCCACCTGTCGGCACATTCTGCCATAGCCTCATTAGAGACTATGGTCTCTAATTATTTATCATTCTCAATTATCTCATTCTCATAGATTATCTCATTCTCCTTGAGGTTTAGCACGGAGCGCAGATTCCACTGCCTCCAAGAAACAGTTCCCTAGTCATCAGCTCAAACAACGTGTTGTCTTCCGGAACGACGGCGTTGTTCAACTCAAGATAGCGTTTGAGGCTCGACTGCAGCCTCTGCAACATGGCCCGGTACGTTTCCCCTTGACGTACTCTAATCTGACGGATTGCCCTCATCATTCCATCGGCCGAAATGCCATAGCCTTTCATTAAGGCTCGCTTCAGGGCATTATAATCGTTGCACATGGGAGTTCCCAAACCCTGGTATATACTTAATGCCCTTCCCTTCAACAATGAAGCTAGCGCTTGGGCCCAAGTTGACCTACTCCACTTCCCTTCCGTTGCTCTGCGTTCGAAGCGGTCAATGTATGCATCCATTGAATCCACTTGCTCATCGAAAGCTATAAGATTAGGCATTTTTATCTTAACAACTGGCCCCTCTGGGCCGGGCTCTGTGGGTTGGGTTTGGCTTCCCTTCCCAGCTGTGGCTTGCACCTTTGCAATCTCCAACCGGTTCTCTCTCTCCTGATGGGTATTCCACATTTCCATCACAAACTTAGACATCCCATCTGCTGAGAGACCCATTAACCTAGCTTGTTCTCGCAGCATGTCTAAAGTGAATCCCGCCTTGGGTTGTACAGTCCCCATTCTGGCCGGCGATTCCTGCATCAACCTACCTGCTGATGCAACTCTACCTTCCACGAAAGTTTCTATTGGATTTCTTTGGTGAGGGCGCGACCTCCCACTAAGATCCTGAGGCGTACTACTTCTATCACCTCCTACCACGTCCACTACACGAAAGTCGGCTAGGGGATTTTCCTCATCCCCTAAATCACTTCCCGGCGTTTCGTTCGCCGAAGCGTAACTAGCGTTAAGCCTTTCAGGTGACGCTTCTCTCTCTGACGTGTCCCTAGTGTCACGGAGGGCTGGCAACTCCTGACCGACCCATGCCTGGCATATCTCCTCCACCCGGGCCCTGTGTCCCATCACGCACTGACGGCATTCCCCCTCCGTCTTACTACCCGCATCATCTGGCATCCTGCCATAGACAGACACATACAGATACACGTACTCTTTCCTGTAATCCACAGACCTACTGACAGTGTGTGTTGGTGTGTGTACCTACTTGTGACAACTGTGACAACACACCCCCAACAATACTGTTCCACAATGTTCTGCAATTTGAGACTTTTTTCTTTAATGATCAAAAGTCCGTGCATGGGCTCGAACCCAAGTGACACAGACCCACGTTGGGCGCCAGATCTGTGAGATTTTTTCTTTGACAGGTTATCAAAAGAATTAAGTCCTATTGATGTTACGTTAATCGCAACTACCTCGCAAGAGAGGCAGACCTTAAACAGCAAGAGCTGCCAGTGGCAGATATTTAATCTTAAAGCCTAAGATCATAGGACCGCGGGAACAAACCGCCAGGCGAAACCACTCGGGTAACACCTGTCACTTAGGTCGCTGGCCTCCTAGTTAACAAACTAATAAAGGTTAGCCGACGGATTCTCACTTCTTATTTATAGAAGTGTGGTGCTGTGCAATGGACTCGAGCTTTAGATACAGACTTGATATGAACATAAGCAGGCAAAGCATTGCAGAACATGAAATGTGGGGCAGTAATATTGGAAGGTTTGACGTAAACGACCGTTTCTAAACAAAACAATTTATTCACAAAACAAGACTAAAACTACTACACATTGAATTTACGTTACTTTACTGTCACTCCAGTGGCACATTAAAGTACAGCTAATCAACAGCCTGATGGACCCACGGTCTCCTTATCCCGTCGTCACTGACTGAACAATGACACTAACTGAACAAAGTGGCGCCCACTGGTGACGCAAGCTTGCAATCAATATTGTCACGGCTTCACGGTGACCAATACTATAATCACAAAAACTTGACTGGCGCTCGCTGCCCACAACGAGGTACCAAGTAACAAGGCGGTTAATCCAAGAATGATAACCCCTTATAAAAAAAATCTTACGTTAACACTTGTCTCTCAGGACAATCAAAACAAAAGTTACTCTGAATTTAAACAATTACGTTAACACACACGTGTCTCTACGACACTTAAATGGCATCAATAACTCGTAAATCAATTAATTACATCAACTTGAAAGTCAAGCATTCGGTAAGTAATTCCCAATTAATTACTGAATTCAACAGCCTATTAATTCAGACGAGTATTGACAAAGCCTACTGTCTCTCAACTGACAGTTCACTTCCGGTCTTACGACAAGATTACCTTAACGAGGGTAGACTACTGTACCACACAATGTTCCAATACTCCGTGTAAACAACAACATCAACACCTGGTGAATTCACTAAGTGGTGATTACTAATTCTCTCTAATTAGCTACGAGTGCTTAATCACTCTGTCCGCAGACAGAGCTGATCAGTCCAACGAATTACAACAGCCTAATTACAGCGCAATTGACTCCGATCATAACAGACCGTCAACCCCTTACGTTAATCACTCAATTAACGACAGCTCGTTAAATCGTTAACACTACGTTAGTCTTCACTTGACAATTCCTCCACTGCGTGAACTTCACTGTGACTGTTGCCTTTACATGTCCCTACGTTAATCACAGCAATGTTCAACGAACAAGTGACCTCGTTAAGTAAATCGTGACCCCTGGTGACGTTAACTGACTTTAATTCTCACGGAATCCTTCACAGTACACAACGCCTTCCACCAAGGTCAAACTTGTCTACAGTTTACACACACAGTACAACACAGTACATCACAGTACAACACAGTACATCCTTGCCACTCACGGCAAAACATGTAAATGACCTCCCCCAGTAAATTATCCACCAATAATTCACACTTTACCACAACACAACAGTAAAATATATAACCAAGGGAAATCTCCCTGCTACCACTTTCCACTGCTGAAAAAGGGAATCAAATTACTGCGAATACATACACAGCACATAGAAAAAAATATAGAAGTAAATAACTCACTTTACTCTACCTCTGAATGTGTCACTAGGTGTCTTCACACACGTCATAAATCACAGTTGGGCCCAATCCTCAACTTGATGACAAACAGGGTAGACTCACACGTCTCCAATTCCCATTCACCTCCCCAGGTGGTCCCAGGGACAAAGGCCAGAGGGAACACTGGGGGCGAACCCAGCTTCAGAGTTTTATTACCCAAACGGAAACAGTGTACTTACATCAATCATGTGGTGCCCCGCTCTTTCACTCACACATACACGTCAATCACACTCCCACTGCTGCTGCTGGATGATGACGTAGGCGTCCTCACTTCTTACACGTGGTCAGGTGGAGCACAGGGTCCTAGACCACGGGGTTAGCTCTACACACACAGAGACCAGGATGGCACAGACACACCGGCTTAGGCAAGCCAGGGTGCGCACAACAGCAGGAATGCGGTACCACGCCCCTTCCACTTGACACGGTACCCCAGGATACGACGGTACACGGTGTTACACGGTACACGAGACCCGAGAGAGTCCTTCACTGTTCCTCAGAATTATAACATTTAAGGTTTCTCTCATAACACTGAAACCTTTTCTAGCACGTCTCACAGCAGTATCTTCAAGCACAGATACGATCGACGGCGGATGTCGCTTTTGTAGCCCGATAATAAACTACACCTCACTCAGTCCAGTTCCCCTAAGATGGCATCCCACAATTACGCGGCTAGATGACAAGTTCTCACGGCTCGATACAAGACCCTTTCCGATTACCGGATTCTTACGCACGGCACACGGAAAGATAGCAAGATGTAGGCGTGACTTTAGTAACGTTGCAGGCGGTATTTCCCGATGCTTGGCCTAGCACGGGAAATGTCCTGTCCTCAGGCAGCAACGTCCTAGGTAAGAATGTCTTTCCCGCCAATATCATGCCTTGGGTACCATGCAGTACCCCTCAGCGTCTTGGCCAATCACGGTTCAGCATTTCTGAGGCCCCAGAGCCTCAGCCAATGGCATACCTGCCCCATGACGCTACCCCCTCTCTCACGAGGTGGACACGTTATAGGGGGGGTG
>NC_091182.1:44416955-44441752 GCF_040958095.1 Procambarus clarkii
CTTCTGGGAAACATTCTTCTGAATTACTCCTTGTAGAGTCTATAGGGTTAACTGTATCCCCATTACAATCTACTGCCCCTTGCTCTGCCTTCCTGTCTCCTGTAGGTGCTGCTATCCCTTCATTATTAGGATGGATATCACTAGTTGCCCCACCCCCACCTGAAGGGTCTTCAAAATTTCCTGGGAACCTTGGCATGAGCTGATCGGCATGCCTTTTCCAATTAATGTTCCCAAAACTCTGCACTTGCACAGTGAAGTTCCTGCGGCCCAGGACCTCCCTAATTTTCCCTTCCACCCAGGGCTTTCCACTTCCAAAATTCCTTGCATATACTGCATCCCCCTCATTAAACAACAATTCCTCTCCCTGAGCCAACTGACTGGCCAAGCTAGTTACCGATTTCTCTTTATTGGGATCTGTCTTTACTGCTTCCATGTGCACTTTAAAGTGTCTATTAAACAGTAATTCAGAAGGAGATTTACCAGTAGTAGAATGAACATTTTCCTTTGATTATATAAAAATCTACAAAGCCTTGTATTAATAGTACCTTCCGTAAACCGCTTTAACCATTCTTTCAAGGATCTCACTGCTCTCTCTGCTAGACCATTTGAAGAAGGATTACAGGGGGCAGGTGTTACATGTTTAATACCATTTTTCCGAAAAAAATCCTCCATTTCCACAGAAACAAAATAAGGAGCATTGTCTGAGACAATTATGTCTGGCAATCCAAAATTACAAAATGTTTTCCTTAGTAATTCACAAGTTACAGATGATGTGGTGGAATTACACACATGCACATCCAAAAATTTGGTGTATGAATCCACCACCACTAGGTAATATTTATTATCCATAGGTCCCGCATAATCTACATGAAGTCTAGACCAGGGTTTTCCAGTGCATGGCCAAGAAAGTACTGGGGCCTGGGGTTTCTGATAATTCTTAAAGCAAATATGACAATTTTTTGTTACCTCAGCAATATCCTGGTCTATTTTTGGCCACCAAACCCAACTTCTAGCTTCTGCTTTCATAGCATTTATGCCATTATAGCCTACATGCAGCTGTTCCAAAATCTTACATCTCAGTTCCCCTGGCACCACCACTCTATTCCTATACAAGAGTACATCCTGGTGAATACTAAGGTCAGCCTTTACTGCAGCATACTCTGACAATAACAAATTATCATTCCAACCATATTTGACATTTTTCAACAACAGACTTAATTTAGGATCTCTACCAGTTGCCTTCCTAATAGTCTGGAATGAAATATCCTC
The DNA here is from genome assembly GCF_040958095.1 of Procambarus clarkii. NCBI lineage: Eukaryota > Metazoa > Arthropoda > Malacostraca > Decapoda > Cambaridae > Procambarus > Procambarus clarkii. The sequence continues at coordinate 44,418,225 of NC_091182.1, forward strand.
AAAAGACATAGATTCCACCAGGTTAACATTCTCCACTGGAATACTGGAATTTAATTCTTCTGTCACAGGCAATCTACTTAATGCATCAGCTACTACATTATCCTTGCCTGGCTTAAACTCTAAATCATACTCAAACTGAGAGAGTAGTAATGCCCATCTTTGAATTCTAGCATTGGCATTAACTGGAATCTGCTTACCTTTGCCAAACAATCCTAGCAGGGGTTTATGATCTGTTCTAGCAAGAAATTTCCTCCCCAGCAGAAAATACCTCAGTATTTTTACAGCATATACCAAAGCTAAGGCTTCTTTATCTAACTGAGAATAATTCTGTTCCGCAGGAGATAATTTCTTGCTAGCAAAATATACTACTTTATCCTGACCATCTACTTCCTGTAATAATACACAACCCACTCCTACTGGGGAAGCATCTACCTCCAGTTTTAATGGGAGTCTACCTGTAAAATTAGTGAGCACTGGAGAATTGATCAATTCCTGCTTAATATTCCTGAATGCATTTTCCTCTCTTGCTGCCCACTTAAATCTAGCCCCTTTTTTCAACAATTCATGCAAGGGTGCTAATTTTGTTGAAAAGTTCTTCACGAACTTACAAAAATGTGTAACCATCCCAACAAAAGACTGTACTTCCCCAACTGATGTTGAGGCTGGGGCATCTATTATAGCAGCTACATTTTTGTGAGAAGGAGTAAAGCCCTTACCTGAAACATGGTACCCCAGATATTCAATGGCCTTGGTCTTCAACGTTGTTTTTCCCTTATTAATCTTCACATTGTGCTTTTGCAAAAGATTCAAAATTTGTTCTAATCTAGCATCATGCACTTCCTCATTCTCCCCACATACAATAATGTCATCTAAAAAACTAGCCACACCTTCAATGTTAACTAACAACTGGGACATGAATCTCTGAAAAATTGCTGGAGACGAGGAGAGTCCAAAAGGAAGTCTTTTATACTTAAATAACCCCTTGTGGGTATTAATCACTAACAATTTCGGCTCTCCTCCTCTACAGGAATTTACAAGTAAGCATCTTTCAGGTCAATCTTAGAAAAAATTGCTCCCTTGCAGACCACTGACAACAACTCATCTATCGTAGGTAAAGGGTACTTCTCACAGTGTATGCGGTTGTTCAGTTCTTTGAAGTCTGCACAGATTCTCAAGGATTTCCGATCTGCCTTCAACACTGGTACAATTGGGGCTGCCCACTATGTGTAATTGGCTCTAAGATGCCTTCTGCCACATGCTTTGCCAGGGCTGATTCTACCAATTGCTTGTAATGAAACGGCACTGTTCTTGCCTTGAAAAATTTAGGTGAAGCCCCACTTTTCAGGTGAATTTTTGCCACCATGCTATTAATTGGCTTATCTGCCTCCACTGAATATTTGTCTAACATTTGTTCGGCACTTTTAATTGTTTTAACTATCGACAATTCATCTAGGCCCGCCAAGAAAATTCCCACTTTTTCCATGAGATCCTTACCACATAGGCTAGGATTATGTGAATCCACTACATAAAAATCCTGGACAATTTCTTTTCCATTATAACCTAGTTTTGCCGACACCTTGCCATAGACCTTAATCGGTACATTATCATAAGCACTTAAAGATTTTTTACCTGGTTTTACATTCAATTGCAAGGTATCTGCCAATCTCTAGACAATGTTGACACTGCAGCACCAGTGTCCAGTTCCAAGGGAACTAACTTCCCATTAATTACAAAATTCACCACTTGTGACTTCACTGAACATACCTTTTCTTTCAACCGAATATAGTCGGTTTTCCTCACCTGCAGCTTCTTCAGACAGGTTACCTTCCTCACTGCCTTGACCACAGTACCACTACCTCTTCTTCCTGCATTCCCTGGTCGTCTCCTCTCCCAGGCCTTTTTGTTCCTGTTCAGATATTCCCTACACACTCTCTGCAAGTGTCCCTCCTTGTTACAAAAGTTGCATATATATGCACGAAACTTGCACTTGCTACTTATGTGCTTGTATCCACAGTGTGTACATCTGGTCTGGCTCTGTACGACCATAATTTCCTGAGTAGAAGTCTTACTTCCAAAAGCCCTTTCCAGATTCAATATCTTCTCGAGCACTGTCCATGAAGTCATCGATTGTAGATCCAAATTTTCTGCCACCAGGTTAGGGAAATAATTCTCCTTTTCCACTGCCATGAACAACTGGTCCCTAACCCTGCCGTCCAACTGTGCTCCAAAGTTGCAGTGGTTAGCCAAAGCCTTCAATTCCGCAAATAAATCCTGTACGGATTCCTGCTGATTTTTCGTCCTCTTCTGGAAATCCATCAAACTCCTGTGATATGATGGTTTCACCACATACTGACGTTTAAGCAAAGCAATCAAGTCTACATAGGTCCTCGTGTGCGGTAGCTCAGGTGCACACAAATTTCCGAGAACACTATATGCTTCAGAACCCAGTGAAACTAAGAGTACCGCTTTCTTGGTGGTGTCCTCCTTAATCTCCCGGTACTGAAAGTTTGCTTCCAGCAGGCTGAGCCACAGGTCCAACGAGATCTTGGCAGTGTTTAACGGCTCCATTGACATGGTAGCCATGGCCACGGTGTAGCACACTCCACTGTTATATGCGAAGCGTCCACTCGTCCACACGACGTACCCTGCACTGTCTTGATCCTCACACCACGTCTCGTACCCAGGCTCTCTGCCAGTGATGTTTAATTCTCGTCGCCACTGTTATGGTTTTGGTCAGACAAACAATTTTCGTCCACATCGTTTTATTATCCGCCAGTAACAACAACAAAAACATTATCAGGTACATGAAATATTATTAACAAGATCATAAACAAAAGAGCATCTGCTCCAAACATGCTACCTCCAACATTTGTAGTACTCAATCCCAACAGAGGAGGTGCCAACTTGGACGAAGAGGCCCTTCTGTGAGAGAGTGTGTGACTCCTTTCTAATCTGCCCAGTTGAAGGAGGTGTTGGAGGTCGTGAAAGAAGAGTTGCTGTCGATCTCCTGATTTATTATTTTCATTTTTTTCATTTACTGTATTGACTGATTGTATGTGTGATCATGTAATTTGTGTCAGTAAATTCACACATTTTATCATCGTGTTTAGGTGTGCCTCCAATATAATATTCTCTATAAGCATACACGAAGGTTATCATAGTACCACCTAGGGAACATCACGTTTTCTATAGAAGCTCTTATCGTCTGGAGAGTGGTAAAACAGCACAGACTTATATAAAAGTATACCCTAGGCCATCCGACCAGTATCGGAGCCGGAATGGTGGCAACATTGTGGTAACAAGCAACGTAGTGGCTGGAGAGAGTTAAAGCCACACAGACTTTTGTGGGAGAGTGCCTTAGGCTGACAGTCCAGTGGCAGATCTACAGGAGTAGCAACACTCTGGCAATAAACAGTATAGAATACACCCACTGAACTGCATCGCTGGGCTGCAGATATACTAACCTAGCTGGCGACCGTGTTAAAAGAAGATAGGGAAGGAAGCGGGAAAAGAATTCCTGCAACCTTTTTGTCTGGCAGGCAAGACTCAGGGGGCTGAGTATTCTGCCTTCTGAGCCCCTAGCAGCTGATTGCTAGTGGAGCCCCAGCCCACCCCCATGACAAGAACTCGCGACCTCGCCAGGATGCATTAATCAAGACAGTGTTGCCAGGGTACGAATACAGTGTTGCCAGTGAATTCAGTGATACTGTTACCCAACCAGCTAAGGGAATGAAACTGTGAAATTAGTACCTACTAACTTGTCTGTGCTGTCGTGTATGCTCGATAACATAGAGATGGTGGAGGATAAAATAAAGAAATTTATGGATACGAGGGATGAGAAAATTTTGAAGGAGTATACCAAAGCCCAGCTCCAACAAGTGGCAGGCCACTTGGGGATCCGATTGAGGACGACTAAGGTGGCGGAGCGTAGGCTAGAAATAATGGCACAACTCACAGCTCGAGAAGTGACAACAGGGGAAGAGCCGTCCCAAGAAGGGCCATCCCAAGGTGAACCGTCCCAACTAGAGCCATCCCAAGCACCTACCAGTGTGGGGAGGACTCACAGTGAACGTGGGAGCAGTAAAGGGTCGAGCAGTAGTAAGAGGAGCCTGCAACTGGGAGTAATGAAGATGCAACTGGAAGCCCAACTGCGACGAGAGGAGAGAGAATCGCAAATGCAGCGAGTGGAGGACGAGCATGAAGCTCGGCTTCAGCGAGAGGAACGTGAAGCTCGGTTGCAGCGAGAGGAACGTTGTTACGAACCCGGATCTAGCGTCCGAGCACGGAGCAGTGACGACCACGCCATCTGTGGGTCAGCTCCCGAAACCCCCACCAAATGGACGACGACACCTGGTGAGGACGACGTGTACTGGCTACGAGGGCCAGTTTCCAGTCCCGTTCAGCGCTCAACACAGCCGCTGCTGACCTCTGGTGAGGTGGTGCTCAGACAACAACGCCATCTATGGAGTGGATATGTCGGGCGTTTGTGTCTGAGCCTGTAAGTGGGGTGCTGTAGTGTGTCTCTGTTATTGATGACGTGTCTGCTTACAGAGTCGACCTGGGACTGCTGTGATGGAAGTTGAGTCAGTCTACCCAAGGCAGCCGTCTCCATATCTTGTGCTCTACTGCAGCAGCTGTGAAGTCGTCCCCCGGAAGAACACTGTGGTGTTACCCTGCCAGTGGAGTGGCAGTAGAAGGATTACCCGGGACCGACTGCTGGAGACGATTATCCACTGGGGTATTGAGGACAGGAGAGTGATTTGTGGTATCACACGAGGCTCCTGTCTAGGGCGTTACCCTAATATCGCCCGTGGAGTGGCCTGACCAGCGTTGCTGATCCGGAACCTGCCAGCAGACCTGCTGGACTTGTGGTTGACGGCCTCCACGGCGGTGCCCCCAGTGGACCTGTGTTTTGGCTGACCTGTGGCCAGGGTAGGCTCAGCTTCTCAAAGGATTCGTTGTGAGGCCACGAAAGCACCGAAGACTTAGCACCGAGAGCTTGGATCCAGAGTCTTCAGGAGAAGACGTTTGTGTACAGTGTTAATACCCCTCCCCCCGTGTAATCTTTTTATATATTATTTATTGGTGGTGGTCAATATATTATATTAAGTTCTTGCCTTTATTTCCCTTCCCCTTTAAGTTACTTGCGTCACGGATCACATCCCTTGAAAGCCACTACTGGCTTGGGGCCGGATACAACTTCCTCTAACAACATCAGAGTAAGAACCCCGTTGCGTCCCGAGAGAGCCGTAACATAATTGGCATCCCCAGCGGGATCCGACCCCTTGTTAAGTATGTTTGACAGGGGTGGTGTCGTGGCGTAATCCCTGTACATAATTCCCCCTGTGTGTGACGATTGGGACGTTATACGTCCTGTGCGGTGCTCAAGAGTGACTAAGTGCGATATTGTGCAGTGCGGTGCTCGCTGTGATTAAGCGATTAAGTGCAATATAGTGTAGTGCGGTGCTCGTCGTGATTAAGTGCAATATTGTAGAGCGAAGTGTTCGCTGTGAGTCAGTGCAATATTGGGTGTGCGGTGCCCGAAGTAATTACGTGCAATATTGGCAAGTGAGGTGCCAGGTGCGATAAAGTGCAATATTGGCATAGAACAGTGCTCGGTGCGTTAAGTGCTAACGTGAAAGCGGTGTGTTAAGTGCTAGTTAAGTGTTCCATCTGTGACAATGGCAGAAAAAGCTACCATCGATGATCTGGACGATGTTCAGGCTTTTCTGAACAGAGAGGACTGTCTTGCCAGATTAAAATATCTGAGCAAACCAGAGCTTGTACTAGTGAGCGCCTACCTGGAGATCAAGATCCGTGCCAGTGATTCCCGTGTGGAGATCTTGTCCAAGGTTCACCGGCACTTGAAGGCAGAAGAGAAACAGGAAGGCGAGGCTCCTAGTACAAAGGAAGGTGAGGAAATAGCTTCCACGGAAAAGGAAGATAAGGTCAGTGACATTGGCAGTGATGCAGGTGAGCTTAATATTAGCTTTCTTACAGTCAAAATGCGTGCCCTAGAGATAAATCGCGAGATAGAGTGGAAGAAGTTAGAATTAGAACGAGAATTAAAAGATAAAGAATTGGCGATGAGACGTTTAGAATTAGAAGAAAGGAAAGAAGAACGAGAAAGAGAAGAGAAACGAGAAAGAGAAGAACGAGAAAGAGAAGAGAAACGAGAAAGAGAAAGGGAAGAACGAGAAAGAGAAAGAGAAGAACGAGAAAGAGAGAGAGAAGAGCGAGAAAGGGAAGAGAAACAGCGAGAGAGAGAAGAAAAAGAAAGACAGAGACAACATGAACTAGAAGTATTGCGATTAGGCGGTGGTCGGAGGCCAACAACGGACACCAGCGGTTTCGATCCGGTAAGGAACATAAAAATGGTCCCAAAATTCAACGAGAGGGAAGTTTCGAAGTTCTTTGCAGCCTTCAAGAAAGTCGCTGCCTCTTTGGAGTGGCCAAGGGAGAATTGGGCCATCATGATACAGTCAGTCTTGACTGGGAAGGCCCAAGTCGCTTACTCCACATTATCCCTTGACGACTCCGGCGATTACGACAGGGTGAAGAAAGTGGTGCTCATGGCGTACCAATTGGTACCGGAGGCGTACAGGCAGAAGTTTAGGAACCTGAAGAAGACCTCAGAGCACACTTTCACCGAATTCGCCACCATCAAGGAGCGACTTTTCCAGGAATGGTGTGCCTCTCGGAAGGTGGAGACCAAAGAAGACCTCGAGCAGCTTATACTGCTAGAGGACTTCAAGGATTGTTTGTCTGGAGACCTGAAGACGTACTTAGAGGAACAGCAAGTAGAGACCTTGAGTGCGGCAGCCACAATGGCTGAGGAATATATCCTGACTCATAAGCCGTCTGCTAAGTACGTCCCAAGGCATTACCAACGCCGGTTTGACAAACCTCAGGACGAAGAGGAGACCCCCGTCCCACAAAGCGCTAAGAAGACGCCCCCAAGTAGCCCTCGAAGGACTAGTCCTAACAGTCCTAAACACCGGAGTCCGAGGAGGAATGTGGTGTGCTGGACTTGTGGGCAGAAAGGGCATGTAGCTGCTATGTGCCGAGGCAGAAGAGGTGGCGGCGCACGAAGGGAGGTGATGTTGATGAGCTGTGGAACATCACCAGCAGGAAACCAGTCTACGACTACGCAGGAAGAACCCAGATTGTTTTCCCCTCACACTTCAGGCGGGTATGTATCGAGTGATCATACTGGTAGATCAGTTGTAGTGCTCAGAGATAGTGGAGCAGCCCAGTCCCTGATCGTGAAGAGCTCGTTACCCGAGGGAGTAAGTGTGGACGGGAGACAACAGGTTGTCCTGGTTGGGTTTCCTAGGACGCAGTATATCGCCCCCTTAGTGCCAGTACATCTCGACTCGCCTTACTTCAGCGGCACATGTGCGTTGGCAGTAGTCGATACCCTCCCTGTGGCTGGGATTGACGTGGTACTAGCCAACGACTTGGTGACAGATTGGAGCATCAATCTTCCCAAGGTCGCGGACGAGTCAGTCAGAACAGCAAGGTCTGAGGTAACGACGGGCCGTGGTAATATCCAGGTAAAGGCAGACCCGGATTCAAACAGATTTAATTTGTCCTCTCGCCTACAAATTGAGAACGTTCTAGCAGTGTCTCCTGGCCTACAAATTGAGAACGTTCTAGCAGTGTCTCCTGATTTTTTCTCTCGACAAGGAACATGAGGTTACGATGGCAGAAGTACCTGAGCAAGAAGCGAGGCCTTGTGTGCAGGCACCCACGGATACCAACGTGTCTGGAGCGAAGGCGGATGTGTACTTGCGGTATGGCATTGTACAGCGTTCATTGAACCGGCCAGAGATTCCCCAGACGTCAGAGGTATGTGAGGTGTGTTCGAAAGGTCTAGTGCCCTCTTTGGTCCAAACCAGGCTAGTGGATATAGCCGGTTATGGACATGACAGGCTCGGGAAGCTTATCCCTCAATTGGCCCCATGTTTCTTAGCGATATTTTGTTTGATTCTCGTGTGTGTTCTCAGTAAGGATCAGTGGACGACCCGAAGGATGATGGCTCCCTTGAACATCAGATCCCAGGGATTAGAGACGTGCACTATGCGTGTTGCAGTCGAAGAAGGGACCTGGAAGGTAATGGTTGATACAGGAGGTACGCGATACGATAATATGAGTGACTGTTTCCGACAGGTTGACACCCCCCGCGTGATAGCTGAGCCTCAATGCAGCGTTATGTGGAACGTTGGTCGACCTGACGGTGGCAGAGCGAATGCCATCTTCGACGTACGAACAGCCCCGTTGGGACTAGGTGTGGACCTAGTAGAGTATGCTGTAAGTACTGTTTTACCCGCTGTCGCTGTCACTCTGAATTATCAGACCCCTGTATTCCAGGTGCCCGACTCCCTGAAGGACCGCCGGATCGGTACCAGAAATGCCGTCTGTGTCCAGCCATCATCGGTGCCACGACATAGGGAAGTGTCGAGTCGCCCCAGATCGTGTCCACACCGATCCTTACTTGAGAGATGTGAATGATGCCCCTGCTTGACATCGCAGTGGAGATGTGGAAAATTACGTCAGGCAGGTCATCGCCTGCCATTTTCAAGTTCCCTTTGTGCCAGGGTTTCTCCTTAGTACAGTTCTGTGGACGAGACAGCCTCGCCGTGCCAGTTTACAGTAATTGTGAGTCCATTTGGAGATGTGTCGCCGTACTAATTTGGTTTGTGTCTCTTTTTATAGAACCCCAAACCAAATTCTTTTTGGTGGGGAGGTGTTACGAACCCGGATCCAGCGTCCGAGCACGGAGCAGTGACGACCGCGCCATCTGTGGGTCAGCTCCCGAAACCCCCACCAAATGGACGACGACACCTGGTGAGGACGACGTGTACTGGCTACGAGGGCCAGTTTCCAGTCCCGTTCAGCGCTCAACACAGCCGCTGCTGACCTCTGGTGAGGTGGTGCTCAGACAACAACGCATCTATGGAGTGGATATGTCGGGCGTTTGTGTCTGAGCCTGTAAGTGGGGTGCTGTAGTGTGTCTCTGTTATTGATGACGTGTCTGCTTACAGAGTCGACCTGGGACTGCTGTGATGGAAGTTGAGTCAGTCTACCCAAGGCAGCCGTCTCCATATCTTGTGCTCTACTGCAGCAGCTGTGAAGTCGTCCCCCGGAAGAACACTGTGGTGTTACCCTGCCAGTGGAGTGGCAGTAGAAGGATTACCCGGGACCGACTGCTGGAGACGATTATCCACTGGGGTATTGAGGACAGGAGAGTGATTTGTGGTATCACACGAGGCTCCTGTCTAGGGCGTTACCCTAATATCGCCCGTGGAGTGGCGTGACCAGCGTTGCTGATCCGGAACCTGCCAGCAGACCTGCTGGACTTGTGGTTGACGGCCTCCACGGCGGTGCCCCCAGTGGACCTGTGTTTTGGCTGACCTGTGGCCAGGGTAGGCTCAGCTTCTCAAAGGATTCGTTGTGAGGCCACGAAAGCACCGAAGACTTAGCACCGAGAGCTTGGATCCAGAGTCTTCAGGAGAAGACGTTTGTGTACAGTGTTAATACCCCTCCCCCCGTGTAATCTTTTTATATATTATTTATTGGTGGTGGTCAATATATTATATTAAGTTCTTGCCTTTATTTCCCTTCCCCTTTAAGTTACTTGCGTCACGGATCACATCCCTTGAAAGCCACTACTGGCTTGGGGCCGGATACAACTTCCTCTAACAACATCAGAGTAAGAACCCCGTTGCGTCCCGAGAGAGCCGTAACATAATTGGCATCCCCAGCGGGATCCGACCCCTTGTTAAGTATGTTTGACAGGGGTGGTGTCGTGGCGTAATCCCTGTACATAATTCCCCCTGTGTGTGACGATTGGGACGTTATACGTCCTGTGCGGTGCTCAAGAGTGACTAAGTGCGATATTGTGCAGTGCGGTGCTCGCTGTGATTAAGCGATTAAGTGCAATATAGTGTAGTGCGGTGCTCGTCGTGATTAAGTGCAATATTGTAGAGCGAAGTGTTCGCTGTGAGTCAGTGCAATATTGGGTAGTGCGGTGCCCGAAGTAATTACGTGCAATATTGGCAAGTGAGGTGCCAGGTGCGATAAAGTGCAATATTGGCATAGAACAGTGCTCGGTGCGTTAAGTGCTAACGTGAAAGCGGTGTGTTAAGTGCTAGTTAAGTGTTCCATCTGTGACAATGGCAGAAAAAGCTACCATCGATGATCTGGACGATGTTCAGGCTTTTCTGAACAGAGAGGACTGTCTTGCCAGATTAAAATATCTGAGCAAACCAGAGCTTGTACTAGTGAACGCCTACCTGGAGATCAAGATCCGTGCCAGTGATTCCCGTGTGGAGATCTTGTCCAAGGTTCACCGGCACTTGAAGGCAGAAGAGAAACAGGAAGGCGAGGCTCCTAGTACAAAGGAAGGTGAGGAAATAGCTTCCACGGAAAAGGAAGATAAGGTCAGTGACATTGGCAGTGATGCAAGGTGAGCTTAATATTAGCTTTCTTACAGTCAAAATGCGTGCCCTAGAGATAAATCGCGAGATAGAGTGGAAGAAGTTAGAATTAGAACGAGAATTAAAAGATAAAGAATTGGCGATGAGACGTTTAGAATTAGAAGAAAGGAAAGAAGAACGAGAAAGAGAAGAGAAACGAGAAAGAGAAGAACGAGAAAGAGAAGAGAAACGAGAAAGAGAAAGGGAAGAACGAGAAAGAGAAAGAGAAGAACGAGAAAGAGAGAGAAGAGCGAGAAAGGGAAGAGAAACAGCGAGAGAGAGAAGAAAAAGAAAGACAGAGACAACATGAACTAGAAGTATTGCGATTAGGCGGTGGTCGGAGGCCAACAACGGACACCAGCGGTTTCGATCCGGTAAGGAACATAAAAATGGTCCCAAAATTCAACGAGAGGGAAGTTTCGAAGTTCTTTGCAGCCTTCAAGAAAGTCGCTGCCTCTTTGGAGTGGCCAAGGGAGAATTGGGCCATCATGATACAGTCAGTCTTGACTGGGAAGGCCCAAGTCGCTTACTCCACATTATCCCTTGACGACTCCGGCGATTACGACAGGGTGAAGAAAGTGGTGCTCATGGCGTACCAATTGGTACCGGAGGCGTACAGGCAGAAGTTTAGGAACCTGAAGAAGACCTCAGAGCACACTTTCACCGAATTCGCCACCATCAAGGAGCGACTTTTCCAGGAATGGTGTGCCTCTCGGAAGGTGGAGACCAAAGAAGACCTCGAGCAGCTTATACTGCTAGAGGACTTCAAGGATTGTTTGTCTGGAGACCTGAAGACGTACTTAGAGGAACAGCAAGTAGAGACCTTGAGTGCGGCAGCCACAATGGCTGAGGAATATATCCTGACTCATAAGCCGTCTGCTAAGTACGTCCCAAGGCATTACCAACGCCGGTTTGACAAACCTCAGGACGAAGAGGAGACCCCCGTCCCACAAAGCGCTAAGAAGACGCCCCCAAGTAGCCCTCGAAGGACTAGTCCTAACAGTCCTAAACACCGGAGTCCGAGGAGGAATGTGGTGTGCTGGACTTGTGGGCAGAAAGGGCATGTAGCTGCTATGTGCCGAGGCAGAAGAGGTGGCGGCGCACGAAGGGAGGTGATGTTGATGAGCTGTGGAACATCACCAGCAGGAAACCAGTCTACGACTACGCAGGAAGAACCCAGATTGTTTTCCCCTCACACTTCAGGCGGGTATGTATCGAGTGATCATACTGGTAGATCAGTTGTAGTGCTCAGAGATAGTGGAGCAGCCCAGTCCCTGATCGTGAAGAGCTCGTTACCCGAGGGAGTAAGTGTGGACGGGAGACAACAGGTTGTCCTGGTTGGGTTTCCTAGGACGCAGTATATCGCCCCCTTAGTGCCAGTACATCTCGACTCGCCTTACTTCAGCGGCACATGTGCGTTGGCAGTAGTCGATACCCTCCCTGTGGCTGGGATTGACGTGGTACTAGCCAACGACTTGGTGACAGATTGGAGCATCAATCTTCCCAAGGTCGCGGACGAGTCAGTCAGAACAGCAAGGTCTGAGGTAACGACGGGCCGTGGTAATATCCAGGTAAAGGCAGACCCGGATTCAAACAGATTTAATTTGTCCTCTCGCCTACAAATTGAGAACGTTCTAGCAGTGTCTCCTGGCCTACAAATTGAGAACGTTCTAGCAGTGTCTCCTGATTTTTTCTCTCGACAAGGAACATGAGGTTACGATGGCAGAAGTACCTGAGCAAGAAGCGAGGCCTTGTGTGCAGGCACCCACGGATACCAACGTGTCTGGAGCGAAGGCGGATGTGTACTTGCGGTATGGCATTGTACAGCGTTCATTGAACCGGCCAGAGATTCCCCAGACGTCAGAGGTATGTGAGGTGTGTTCGAAAGGTCTAGTGCCCTCTTTGGTCCAAACCAGGCTAGTGGATATAGCCGGTTATGGACATGACAGGCTCGGGAAGCTTATCCCTCAATTGGCCCCATGTTTCTTAGCGATATTTTGTTTGATTCTCGTGTGTGTTCTCAGTAAGGATCAGTGGACGACCCGAAGGATGATGGCTCCCTTGAACATCAGATCCCAGGGATTAGAGACGTGCACTATGCGTGTTGCAGTCGAAGAAGGGACCTGGAAGGTAATGGTTGATACAGGAGGTACGCGATACGATAATATGAGTGACTGTTTCCGACAGGTTGACACCCCCCGCGTGATAGCTGAGCCTCAATGCAGCGTTATGTGGAACGTTGGTCGACCTGACGGTGGCAGAGCGAATGCCATCTGCGACGTACGAACAGCCCCGTTGGGACTAGGTGTGGACCTAGTAGAGTATGCTGTAAGTACTGTTTTACCCGCTGTCGCTGTCACTCTGAATTATCAGACCCCTGTATTCCAGGTGCCCGACTCCCTGAAGGACCGCCGGATCGGTACCAGAAATGCCGTCTGTGTCCAGCCATCATCGGTGCCACGACATAGGGAAGTGTCGAGTCGCCCCAGATCGTGTCCACACCGATCCTTACTTGAGAGATGTGAGATGATGCCCCTGCTTGACATCGCAGTGGAGATGTGGAAAATTACGTCAGGCAGGTCATCGCCTGCCATTTTCAAGTTCCCTTTGTGCCAGGGTTTCTCCTTAGTACAGTTCTGTGGACGAGACAGCCTCGCCGTGCCAGTTTACAGTAATTGTGAGTCCATTTGGAGATGTGTCGCCGTACTAATTTGGTTTGTGTCTCTTTTTATAGAACCCCAAACCAAATTCTTTTTGGTGGGGAGGTGTTACGAACCCGGATCCAGCGTCCGAGCACGGAGCAGTGACGACCGCGCCATCTGTGGGTCAGCTCCCGAAACCCCCACCAAATGGACGACGACACCTGGTGAGGACGACGTGTACTGGCTACGAGGGCCAGTTTCCAGTCCCGTTCAGCGCTCAACACAGCCGCTGCTGACCTCTGGTGAGGTGGTGCTCAGACAACAACGCCATCTATGGAGTGGATATGTCGGGCGTTTGTGTCTGAGCCTGTAAGTGGGGTGCTGTAGTGTGTCTCTGTTATTGATGACGTGTCTGCTTACAGAGTCGACCTGGGACTGCTGTGATGGAAGTTGAGTCAGTCTACCCAAGGCAGCCGTCTCCATATCTTGTGCTCTACTGCAGCAGCTGTGAAGTCGTCCCCCGGAAGAACACTGTGGTGTTACCCTGCCAGTGGAGTGGCAGTAGAAGGATTACCCGGGACCGACTGCTGGAGACGATTATCCACTGGGGTATTGAGGACAGGAGAGTGATTTGTGGTATCACACGAGGCTCCTGTCTAGGGCGTTACCCTAATATCGCCCGTGGAGTGGCCTGACCAGCGTTGCTGATCCGGAACCTGCCAGCAGACCTGCTGGACTTGTGGTTGACGGCCTCCACGGCGGTGCCCCCAGTGGACCTGTGTTTTGGCTGACCTGTGGCCAGGGTAGGCTCAGCTTCTCAAAGGATTCGTTGTGAGGCCACGAAAGCACCGAAGACTTAGCACCGAGAGCTTGGATCCAGAGTCTTCAGGAGAAGACGTTTGTGTACAGTGTTAATACCCCTCCCCCCGTGTAATCTTTTTATATATTATTTATTGGTGGTGGTCAATATATTATATTAAGTTCTTGCCTTTATTTCCCTTCCCCTTTAAGTTACTTGCGTCACGGATCACATCCCTTGAAAGCCACTACTGGCTTGGGGCCGGATACAACTTCCTCTAACAACATCAGAGTAAGAACCCCGTTGCGTCCCGAGAGAGCCGTAACATAATTGGCATCCCCAGCGGGATCCGACCCCTTGTTAAGTATGTTTGACAGGGGTGGTGTCGTGGCGTAATCCCTGTACATAATTCCCCCTGTGTGTGACGATTGGGACGTTATACGTCCTGTGCGGTGCTCAAGAGTGACTAAGTGCGATATTGTGCAGTGCGGTGCTCGCTGTGATTAAGCGATTAAGTGCAATATAGTGTAGTGCGGTGCTCGTCGTGATTAAGTGCAATATTGTAGAGCGAAGTGTTCGCTGTGAGTCAGTGCAATATTGGGTAGTGCGGTGCCCGAAGTAATTACGTGCAATATTGGCAAGTGAGGTGCCAGGTGCGATAAAGTGCAATATTGGCATAGAACAGTGCTCGGTGCGTTAAGTGCTAACGTGAAAGCGGTGTGTTAAGTGCTAGTTAAGTGTTCCATCTGTGACAATGGCAGAAAAAGCTACCATCGATGATCTGGACGATGTTCAGGCTTTTCTGAACAGAGAGGACTGTCTTGCCAGATTAAAATATCTGAGCAAACCAGAGCTTGTACTAGTGAGCGCCTACCTGGAGATCAAGATCCGTGCCAGTGATTCCCGTGTGGAGATCTTGTCCAAGGTTCACCGGCACTTGAAGGCAGAAGAGAAACAGGAAGGCGAGGCTCCTAGTACAAAGGAAGGTGAGGAAATAGCTTCCACGGAAAAGGAAGATAAGGTCAGTGACATTGGCAGTGATGCAAGGTGAGCTTAATATTAGCTTTCTTACAGTCAAAATGCGTGCCCTAGAGATAAATCGCGAGATAGAGTGGAAGAAGTTAGAATTAGAACGAGAATTAAAAGATAAAGAATTGGCGATGAGACGTTTAGAATTAGAAGAAAGGAAAGAAGAACGAGAAAGAGAAGAGAAACGAGAAAGAGAAGAACGAGAAAGAGAAGAGAAACGAGAAAGAGAAAGGGAAGAACGAGAAAGAGAAAGAGAAGAACGAGAAAGAGAGAGAGAAGAGCGAGAAAGGGAAGAGAAACAGCGAGAGAGAGAAGAAAAAGAAAGACAGAGACAACATGAACTAGAAGTATTGCGATTAGGCGGTGGTCGGAGGCCAACAACGGACACCAGCGGTTTCGATCCGGTAAGGAACATAAAAATGGTCCCAAAATTCAACGAGAGGGAAGTTTCGAAGTTCTTTGCAGCCTTCAAGAAAGTCGCTGCCTCTTTGGAGTGGCCAAGGGAGAATTGGGCCATCATGATACAGTCAGTCTTGACTGGGAAGGCCCAAGTCGCTTACTCCACATTATCCCTTGACGACTCCGGCGATTACGACAGGGTGAAGAAAGTGGTGCTCATGGCGTACCAATTGGTACCGGAGGCGTACAGGCAGAAGTTTAGGAACCTGAAGAAGACCTCAGAGCACACTTTCACCGAATTCGCCACCATCAAGGAGCGACTTTTCCAGGAATGGTGTGCCTCTCGGAAGGTGGAGACCAAAGAAGACCTCGAGCAGCTTATACTGCTAGAGGACTTCAAGGATTGTTTGTCTGGAGACCTGAAGACGTACTTAGAGGAACAGCAAGTAGAGACCTTGAGTGCGGCAGCCACAATGGCTGAGGAATATATCCTGACTCATAAGCCGTCTGCTAAGTACGTCCCAAGGCATTACCAACGCCGGTTTGACAAACCTCAGGACGAAGAGGAGACCCCCGTCCCACAAAGCGCTAAGAAGACGCCCCCAAGTAGCCCTCGAAGGACTAGTCCTAACAGTCCTAAACACCGGAGTCCGAGGAGGAATGTGGTGTGCTGGACTTGTGGGCAGAAAGGGCATGTAGCTGCTATGTGCCGAGGCAGAAGAGGTGGCGGCGCACGAAGGGAGGTGATGTTGATGAGCTGTGGAACATCACCAGCAGGAAACCAGTCTACGACTACGCAGGAAGAACCCAGATTGTTTTCCCCTCACACTTCAGGCGGGTATGTATCGAGTGATCATACTGGTAGATCAGTTGTAGTGCTCAGAGATAGTGGAGCAGCCCAGTCCCTGATCGTGAAGAGCTCGTTACCCGAGGGAGTAAGTGTGGACGGGAGACAACAGGTTGTCCTGGTTGGGTTTCCTAGGACGCAGTATATCGCCCCCTTAGTGCCAGTACATCTCGACTCGCCTTACTTCAGCGGCACATGTGCGTTGGCAGTAGTCGATACCCTCCCTGTGGCTGGGATTGACGTGGTACTAGCCAACGACTTGGTGACAGATTGGAGCATCAATCTTCCCAAGGTCGCGGACGAGTCAGTCAGAACAGCAAGGTCTGAGGTAACGACGGGCCGTGGTAATATCCAGGTAAAGGCAGACCCGGATTCAAACAGATTTAATTTGTCCTCTCGCCTACAAATTGAGAACGTTCTAGCAGTGTCTCCTGGCCTACAAATTGAGAACGTTCTAGCAGTGTCTCCTGATTTTTTCTCTCGACAAGGAACATGAGGTTACGATGGCAGAAGTACCTGAGCAAGAAGCGAGGCCTTGTGTGCAGGCACCCACGGATACCAACGTGTCTGGAGCGAAGGCGGATGTGTACTTGCGGTATGGCATTGTACAGCGTTCATTGAACCGGCCAGAGATTCCCCAGACGTCAGAGGTATGTGAGGTGTGTTCGAAAGGTCTAGTGCCCTCTTTGGTCCAAACCAGGCTAGTGGATATAGCCGGTTATGGACATGACAGGCTCGGGAAGCTTATCCCTCAATTGGCCCCATGTTTCTTAGCGATATTTTGTTTGATTCTCGTGTGTGTTCTCAGTAAGGATCAGTGGACGACCCGAAGGATGATGGCTCCCTTGAACATCAGATCCCAGGGATTAGAGACGTGCACTATGCGTGTTGCAGTCGAAGAAGGGACCTGGAAGGTAATGGTTGATACAGGAGGTACGCGATACGATAATATGAGTGACTGTTTCCGACAGGTTGACACCCCCCGCGTGATAGCTGAGCCTCAATGCAGCGTTATGTGGAACGTTGGTCGACCTGACGGTGGCAGAGCGAATGCCATCTTCGACGTACGAACAGCCCCGTTGGGACTAGGTGTGGACCTAGTAGAGTATGCTGTAAGTACTGTTTTACCCGCTGTCGCTGTCACTCTGAATTATCAGACCCCTGTATTCCAGGTGCCCGACTCCCTGAAGGACCGCCGGATCGGTACCAGAAATGCCGTCTGTGTCCAGCCATCATCGGTGCCACGACATAGGGAAGTGTCGAGTCGCCCCAGATCGTGTCCACACCGATCCTTACTTGAGAGATGTGAGATGATGCCCCTGCTTGACATCGCAGTGGAGATGTGGAAAATTACGTCAGGCAGGTCATCGCCTGCCATTTTCAAGTTCCCTTTGTGCCAGGGTTTCTCCTTAGTACAGTTCTGTGGACGAGACAGCCTCGCCGTGCCAGTTTACAGTAATTGTGAGTCCATTTGGAGATGTGTCGCCGTACTAATTTGGTTTGTGTCTCTTTTTATAGAACCCCAAACCAAATTCTTTTTGGTGGGGAGGTGTTACGAACCCGGATCCAGCGTCCGAGCACGGAGCAGTGACGACCGCGCCATCTGTGGGTCAGCTCCCGAAACCCCCACCAAATGGACGACGACACCTGGTGAGGACGACGTGTACTGGCTACGAGGGCCAGTTTCCAGTCCCGTTCAGCGCTCAACACAGCCGCTGCTGACCTCTGGTGAGGTGGTGCTCAGACAACAACGCATCTATGGAGTGGATATGTCGGGCGTTTGTGTCTGAGCCTGTAAGTGGGGTGCTGTAGTGTGTCTCTGTTATTGATGACGTGTCTGCTTACAGAGTCGACCTGGGACTGCTGTGATGGAAGTTGAGTCAGTCTACCCAAGGCAGCCGTCTCCATATCTTGTGCTCTACTGCAGCAGCTGTGAAGTCGTCCCCCGGAAGAACACTGTGGTGTTACCCTGCCAGTGGAGTGGCAGTAGAAGGATTACCCGGGACCGACTGCTGGAGACGATTATCCACTGGGGTATTGAGGACAGGAGAGTGATTTGTGGTATCACACGAGGCTCCTGTCTAGGGCGTTACCCTAATATCGCCCGTGGAGTGGCGTGACCAGCGTTGCTGATCCGGAACCTGCCAGCAGACCTGCTGGACTTGTGGTTGACGGCCTCCACGGCGGTGCCCCCAGTGGACCTGTGTTTTGGCTGACCTGTGGCCAGGGTAGGCTCAGCTTCTCAAAGGATTCGTTGTGAGGCCACGAAAGCACCGAAGACTTAGCACCGAGAGCTTGGATCCAGAGTCTTCAGGAGAAGACGTTTGTGTACAGTGTTAATACCCCTCCCCCCGTGTAATCTTTTTATATATTATTTATTGGTGGTGGTCAATATATTATATTAAGTTCTTGCCTTTATTTCCCTTCCCCTTTAAGTTACTTGCGTCACGGATCACATCCCTTGAAAGCCACTACTGGCTTGGGGCCGGATACAACTTCCTCTAACAACATCAGAGTAAGAACCCCGTTGCGTCCCGAGAGAGCCGTAACATAATTGGCATCCCCAGCGGGATCCGACCCCTTGTTAAGTATGTTTGACAGGGGTGGTGTCGTGGCGTAATCCCTGTACATAATTCCCCCTGTGTGTGACGATTGGGACGTTATACGTCCTGTGCGGTGCTCAAGAGTGACTAAGTGCGATATTGTGCAGTGCGGTGCTCGCTGTGATTAAGCGATTAAGTGCAATATAGTGTAGTGCGGTGCTCGTCGTGATTAAGTGCAATATTGTAGAGCGAAGTGTTCGCTGTGAGTCAGTGCAATATTGGGTAGTGCGGTGCCCGAAGTAATTACGTGCAATATTGGCAAGTGAGGTGCCAGGTGCGATAAAGTGCAATATTGGCATAGAACAGTGCTCGGTGCGTTAAGTGCTAACGTGAAAGCGGTGTGTTAAGTGCTAGTTAAGTGTTCCATCTGTGACAATGGCAGAAAAAGCTACCATCGATGATCTGGACGATGTTCAGGCTTTTCTGAACAGAGAGGACTGTCTTGCCAGATTAAAATATCTGAGCAAACCAGAGCTTGTACTAGTGAGCGCCTACCTGGAGATCAAGATCCGTGCCAGTGATTCCCGTGTGGAGATCTTGTCCAAGGTTCACCGGCACTTGAAGGCAGAAGAGAAACAGGAAGGCGAGGCTCCTAGTACAAAGGAAGGTGAGGAAATAGCTTCCACGGAAAAGGAAGATAAGGTCAGTGACATTGGCAGTGATGCAGGTGAGCTTAATATTAGCTTTCTTACAGTCAAAATGCGTGCCCTAGAGATAAATCGCGAGATAGAGTGGAAGAAGTTAGAATTAGAACGAGAATTAAAAGATAAAGAATTGGCGATGAGACGTTTAGAATTAGAAGAAAGGAAAGAAGAACGAGAAAGAGAAGAGAAACGAGAAAGAGAAGAACGAGAAAGAGAAGAGAAACGAGAAAGAGAAAGGGAAGAACGAGAAAGAGAAAGAGAGAGAAGAGCGAGAAAGGGAAGAGAAACAGCGAGAGAGAGAAGAAAAAGAAAGACAGAGACAACATGAACTAGAAGTATTGCGATTAGGCGGTGGTCGGAGGCCAACAACGGACACCAGCGGTTTCGATCCGGTAAGGAACATAAAAATGGTCCCAAAATTCAACGAGAGGGAAGTTTCGAAGTTCTTTGCAGCCTTCAAGAAAGTCGCTGCCTCTTTGGAGTGGCCAAGGGAGAATTGGGCCATCATGATACAGTCAGTCTTGACTGGGAAGGCCCAAGTCGCTTACTCCACATTATCCCTTGACGACTCCGGCGATTACGACAGGGTGAAGAAAGTGGTGCTCATGGCGTACCAATTGGTACCGGAGGCGTACAGGCAGAAGTTTAGGAACCTGAAGAAGACCTCAGAGCACACTTTCACCGAATTCGCCACCATCAAGGAGCGACTTTTCCAGGAATGGTGTGCCTCTCGGAAGGTGGAGACCAAAGAAGACCTCGAGCAGCTTATACTGCTAGAGGACTTCAAGGATTGTTTGTCTGGAGACCTGAAGACGTACTTAGAGGAACAGCAAGTAGAGACCTTGAGTGCGGCAGCCACAATGGCTGAGGAATATATCCTGACTCATAAGCCGTCTGCTAAGTACGTCCCAAGGCATTACCAACGCCGGTTTGACAAACCTCAGGACGAAGAGGAGACCCCCGTCCCACAAAGCGCTAAGAAGACGCCCCCAAGTAGCCCTCGAAGGACTAGTCCTAACAGTCCTAAACACCGGAGTCCGAGGAGGAATGTGGTGTGCTGGACTTGTGGGCAGAAAGGGCATGTAGCTGCTATGTGCCGAGGCAGAAGAGGTGGCGGCGCACGAAGGGAGGTGATGTTGATGAGCTGTGGAACATCACCAGCAGGAAACCAGTCTACGACTACGCAGGAAGAACCCAGATTGATTTCCCCTCACACTTCAGGCGGGTATGTATCGAGTGATCATACTGGTAGATCAGTTGTAGTGCTCAGAGATAGTGGAGCAGCCCAGTCCCTGATCGTGAAGAGCTCGTTACCCGAGGGAGTAAGTGTGGACGGGAGACAACAGGTTGTCCTGGTTGGGTTTCCTAGGACGCAGTATATCGCCCCCTTAGTGCCAGTACATCTCGACTCGCCTTACTTCAGCGGCACATGTGCGTTGGCAGTAGTCGATACCCTCCCTGTGGCTGGGATTGACGTGGTACTAGCCAACGACTTGGTGACAGATTGGAGCATCAATCTTCCCAAGGTCGCGGACGAGTCAGTCAGAACAGCAAGGTCTGAGGTAACGACGGGCCGTGGTAATATCCAGGTAAAGGCAGACCCGGATTCAAACAGATTTAATTTGTCCTCTCGCCTACAAATTGAGAACGTTCTAGCAGTGTCTCCTGGCCTACAAATTGAGAACGTTCTAGCAGTGTCTCCTGATTTTTTCTCTCGACAAGGAACATGAGGTTACGATGGCAGAAGTACCTGAGCAAGAAGCGAGGCCTTGTGTGCAGGCACCCACGGATACCAACGTGTCTGGAGCGAAGGCGGATGTGTACTTGCGGTATGGCATTGTACAGCGTTCATTGAACCGGCCAGAGATTCCCCAGACGTCAGAGGTATGTGAGGTGTGTTCGAAAGGTCTAGTGCCCTCTTTGGTCCAAACCAGGCTAGTGGATATAGCCGGTTATGGACATGACAGGCTCGGGAAGCTTATCCCTCAATTGGCCCCATGTTTCTTAGCGATATTTTGTTTGATTCTCGTGTGTGTTCTCAGTAAGGATCAGTGGACGACCCGAAGGATGATGCTCCCTTGAACATCAGATCCCAGGGATTAGAGACGTGCACTATGCGTGTTGCAGTCGAAGAAGGGACCTGGAAGGTAATGGTTGATACAGGAGGTACGCGATACGATAATATGAGTGACTGTTTCCGACAGGTTGACACCCCCCGCGTGATAGCTGAGCCTCAATGCAGCGTTATGTGGAACGTTGGTCGACCTGACGGTGGCAGAGCGAATGCCATCTTCGACGTACGAACAGCCCCGTTGGGACTAGGTGTGGACCTAGTAGAGTATGCTGTAAGTACTGTTTTACCCGCTGTCGCTGTCACTCTGAATTATCAGACCCCTGTATTCCAGGTGCCCGACTCCCTGAAGGACCGCCGGATCGGTACCAGAAATGCCGTCTGTGTCCAGCCATCATCGGTGCCACGACATAGGGAAGTGTCGAGTCGCCCCAGATCGTGTCCACACCGATCCTTACTTGAGAGATGTGAGATGATGCCCCTGCTTGACATCGCAGTGGAGATGTGGAAAATTACGTCAGGCAGGTCATCGCCTGCCATTTTCAAGTTCCCTTTGTGCCAGGGTTTCTCCTTAGTACAGTTCTGTGGACGAGACAGCCTCGCCGTGCCAGTTTACAGTAATTGTGAGTCCATTTGGAGATGTGTCGCCGTACTAATTTGGTTTGTGTCTCTTTTTATAGAACCCCAAACCAAATTCTTTTTGGTGGGGAGGTGTTACGAACCCGGATCCAGCGTCCGAGCACGGAGCAGTGACGACCGCGCCATCTGTGGGTCAGCTCCCGAAACCCCCACCAAATGGACGACGACACCTGGTGAGGACGACGTGTACTGGCTACGAGGGCCAGTTTCCAGTCCCGTTCAGCGCTCAACACAGCCGCTGCTGACCTCTGGTGAGGTGGTGCTCAGACAACAACGCCATCTATGGAGTGGATATGTCGGGCGTTTGTGTCTGAGCCTGTAAGTGGGGTGCTGTAGTGTGTCTCTGTTATTGATGACGTGTCTGCTTACAGAGTCGACCTGGGACTGCTGTGATGGAAGTTGAGTCAGTCTACCCAAGGCAGCCGTCTCCAGATCTTGTGCTCTACTGCAGCAGCTGTGAAGTCGTCCCCCGGAAGAACACTGTGGTGTTACCCTGCCAGTGGAGTGGCAGTAGAAGGATTACCCGGGACCGACTGCTGGAGACGATTATCCACTGGGGTATTGAGGACAGGAGAGTGATTTGTGGTATCACACGAGGCTCCTGTCTAGGGCGTTACCCTAATATCGCCCGTGGAGTGGCCTGACCAGCGTTGCTGATCCGGAACCTGCCAGCAGACCTGCTGGACTTGTGGTTGACGGCCTCCACGGCGGTGCCCCCAGTGGACCTGTGTTTTGGCTGACCTGTGGCCAGGGTAGGCTCAGCTTCTCAAAGGATTCGTTGTGAGGCCACGAAAGCACCGAAGACTTAGCACCGAGAGCTTGGATCCAGAGTCTTTAGGAGAAGACGTTTGTGTACAGTGTTAATACCCCTCCCCCCGTGTAATCTTTTTATATATTATTTATTGGTGGTGGTCAATATATTATATTAAGTTCTTGCCTTTATTTCCCTTCCCCTTTAAGTTACTTGCGTCACGGATCACATCCCTTGAAAGCCACTACTGGCTTGGGGCCGGATACAACTTCCTCTAACAACATCAGAGTAAGAACCCCGTTGCGTCCCGAGAGGGCCGTAACAAACGTGAAGCTCGACTGTAGCGAGAGGAACGTGAAGCTCGGCTGCAGCGAGAGGAACGTGAAGCTCGGCTGAAGCGAGAGGAGCGTGAGCGTGAAGCTCGGCTGCAGAGAGAGGAGCGTGAAGCTCGGCTGCGGCGAGAAGGAGAGAGAGACAACTTCGACTAGAGGAGATAAAGGCAAAGAAAGAAGTCGAATTGCATCGCGTTAAGCGTGGATTGCCCTCACTACCTGCACAGTGGGATGACCTCAAGATAATGGAACGTGACTTACCTACGTTCGAACCTCAAGAAGCTGAGGCGT